>NC_063333.1:107170162-107192414 GCF_021869965.1 Rhincodon typus | reverse complement strand
GTGTTCCACCAGTTCCGCGCTGTGTTCCACCAGTTCCGCGCTGTGTTATCTGACTCCAGCATCAGCAGTTCTTACGATTTCTAGGTGCTGGTGGAGAGTTGCTTTTCAGACTGGAGGCCTGTGACCAGTGGTGTGCCACAAGAATCAAAGCAGATTGACTGCTATTTGTCATTTATATAATTGGTTTGAATGTGAACAAAGGAGGTATAGTTAATAATTTGCAGACAACACCAAAATTGGTGGTGTACTGGGTGGCAAAGGAGGTTAGCTGAGAGTACGATGGGACTTTGATCAGATGGGCTGAGGAGGGGCAGATGCTTTAGTTAAATGTGAGATATTGCATTTTGGAAGGCAAATCAGAGCAGGATGTATACACTAATGGTAAGGTCCTTGGGAGTGTTGCTGAACAAAGGGACCTTGGAGTGCAGTTTCATAGTTCCTTGAAATTGGGAGTCACAGATAGACAGGATTGTGAAGACGTCAGTGAAGACGTCATTTGGTATGCCTGCCTTTATTGGTCAGCGCATTGAGTACAGGAGTGTACTGGAATGTCAGAGGCTGAGGGATTATCTTACAGAAGTTTATAAAATCATGAATGGCATGATTAGGGTGATTTGCAAAGATCTTTTTCCCCAGGTAGAGGAGTCCAAAACTGGAGGATGCATGTTTAAGGTAAGAGGAGAAAGATTTAAAAGAGACCGAAGGGTCAAAGTTTCAGACGCAGGGTGGTGCATATATCGAATGAGCTGCCAGAGGAAGTGGTGGAGGCTGGTATAGTTACAACATTTAATAGACATCTGGATGAGTATTTGAATAGTAAGGGTTTAGAGGGATATGGGCCAAATGGGACTAGATTAATTTAGGGTACCTGGTTGTAATGGACAAGTTGGACTGAAGGGTCTGTTTCTGTGCTGTACAGCTGTATGACTCCATGACATAAAGAGGTAGCATGAAACCCAGGTTGTGTTGTTCCCAGGCTGGAACTGGAGATGTGTACTTGTGCTTGTCTGGTCTGATCTGATCTGGAGTGGAGGTGTGCACCAATGCAGGTCTGGAGTTGAGGTGTGCACCTGTACTGGGCCTGGGCTGGAACAGGATGTGGACCAGAATGTAGGTGTGGTGGAGGTCTGTAATACACCAGTTGCTGCTGTGAAAATGTGAGTCTCTGTATTGGAGACTGTTTATTGCTAAAAAGGCAATGAATGAACCATGTAGTTATTATGAGTTTTATTCTCTAACCAAGTATTTTTAGGAAATAAACTCAAACCAAACTTATTTAGTTCAACCAATATTCTAAAATTAATTTGACTACGCACCTCTGTTGCTTATTCAAATTTGTAACTTATAGTTATAGTATGATGTATTATTTATATATTTATCTATAATATGTAAGCTTTAGTAATTGTGTGCTTAATCTCACCATGCTATCTTAGAGGTTTTGTTTTTGCTGGCACTGAGATCAGATTAACTTTTAAGTCCTTTTTGATGTTTTAGTTCATGGGCTCTGGGCATCCCTGGCAAGGCCAGCTTTTGTTTCCCATCCCTAATTGCTCTTGAGAAGGTATTGGTGAGTTAAAATAGGGTCATACGGAAAAAAAAAACTTGCCAAACATTGCCATGTTAACCACAATAAAAGACAAAGTGAAAACTAATGGTTCTACCCACACTTCGTCTAATAATTACACCTGCACGAAGTGGCTTAATTCCATTTGCATTAACTACAGAGCACCTCAAGTGCTGTAATTTCACAATTCCTTATCGTTTAAAAAAAGAATTGGACCTTTTCGCCTTCAGCCACTCGCACTCCTGCTTCTAACTGATCTAAAGTTATTAGGAAATAAGTGTTGATTTTTGAATGAAATTATCAATTTTGAGTTTGTTATCAGGTGTCACATGAAATTGGGTTAAAATGAGCCAAATTCATTCCATTTAGAAGCTTGTCCAGTGAAAAGATGTGTGTCTTGTTGACCTGGAATTGTTCAGTCTCACGATCATTTCTTCAGAATCCTCAAATGACGTTACCCAGCTATGGTCTCACTTTACCCCTGCATCCTGTTCGTTGTTTGGTATTTGCACTCCTTAAGTCACCAATTGCGTCCTTTGTCTCTGATTGTGGTGGTCTGTCATTTCTCAACCTCCTCCATGACTGGATAAGGATATAAAGATGTTTAATCACTGTTCTTCTCCGTAGCAGTGAATCTCAACATGAGCAGTGATAAAGATGTTAGAATTGACTTGGTGCTATATGAAGGAAAAGAAAATATTCACTTGATTCCTGTTCGTCATCATTATCTATTTTCCCTGTTATAAATGCTTATTTGAATGTTTGTTGAGAGCAGTGTCAGACTTGCTGATCCTCATGTAACCATTGTCTGGGTTCACATATCAGTGATGATCACTTTGCTTAGGACTGGATGATGGAGGCTGCTCAGCATGTGTGTAATCATATCCCAGCAAGGAATTCTCGAGAGAAGAAAACTCAAAAAATGAAAGGAAAAGTAAAAGTAACTTCAGGTCACTTATTTGAACAAGCCAGTTGGCATTTGTTCTCTGATTTCCAAGGAAAGTCTTGGAGAACAGAAAATCTAATCCTATGTCATTGTCAGTCTTCATCTGCTGCTATTTTTATGTTATCTGGTTTGTCTTGTACACATTTATTTTCAGGATGTGATTTGTATTTCTTTTCTCCAGTGAGGAAGTGTGTAAGCGAGGGTTCACTGTGATAGTTGACATGCGTGGATCCAAGTGGGACTCCATTAAACCGCTGCTGAAGATTCTACAGGAATCGTTTCCTGGCTGTATTCATGTTGCACTGATCATCAAGCCAGACAATTTCTGGCAGAAGCAAAGGACTAACTTTGGCAGTTCTAAATTCGAATTTGAGGTATTTTCAAATATAAATATTAGACTAATTATGAAAAGAATCTTTGACTTGTTGCTCTGCTTCTAAAATAACTATTTTGCCCACACCATTTAAATGTGGTTTCTTCCACATACTAAGCTTGAAAAGCTAGTTTTAGGTTTCAGTCATGCTGAAAAGGACAAAATAATTTTGATTATGAGAGAAAATGACAGAGTTTCTAAATATATTTTGTGCGAACATATCCATTAATCTCATACCGTGATATAACTCTTTGACCTAGGTAAACAAAGCTTAGGAGAAGTTTAAAAACTTTTTGTTCCATGAGTTGTTGAGACAATGCTAGTGTGCTGGAGGACTAATTAATGAACTTCCTCTGATGAATGATGTTGCTTTATACTCTGTTTGATTATAACATTTTACTCAAAAAGACTCGGACTCAGTCCTCAGGACACATGCTTCTCAGTTGAGCGTGATAATGTAAAATTATGTTCAGTTCATTGTGCTCCCCACTGGAATGTAACAGTTAATTTTGTATTAGCTGGTTTTACACAACTCTTTTTAGTCAATAGATGCTGCAGGGCAGGCCTCCCATGGCTCGTAGCTGTAACGCTGAAGTAAACCTGTTATTTTCAAGACTAATAGCAAAGGAGAAGTGTTTGTCGCTTGAATGTGCTCACTGCAAAGTCTCTTTGAGGCTACTAAAATGCAGGAGTTTTGTTTTCTATTGTAATGTTATAATCCAGCATATCAAGTATTGCAGGGGCATCAAGAAGTAATGTCAGCAAGTAAATCCAGAATTTAATCCTGGTACCCCAAACCTTCCCATGCTGTTTTAAATTATCTCTTCTTCATTATGGTGAACAATTGTAGGATCTGTACATAAATGCAACAATATGAAAAATCTAGCTCGTAGCATACGGACAACATGAAAAGGAGTCCCCTTTAACCCTATTCTTAAAATTTGGGTTTTTTTTTTGCCTGATGTTTCCAATTAAATTAATTATAAGCTTTCTACAGAAAAGAGACATAAGGTAAAGTTTAAATTGGGGGCCAGCATTTAAATAAGTAAAAAATAGCTGCAATGGCAACTTCATGTTACTTCATTTTCCTAACAAATAAAAATCATTCAAAGTTTAGAAGGTTATATTACTTTTTAATCAATTCTTTACATTAAATCTGCAATGTACCTTTTATGCATTACAATTTTTAGAAATGCTCCAAAATGCTGCACCCATTTGCCTAATCCATCACTACATGGTGTTATTCCTGTTTTGAAACAAGCCACCCTGTGTATTTGTAAAGTGAAAACCAGACATTTTCCACAGTATTGTTGATGAATTTTTAGATGTTACTTTTCAACAATAAGTCCTGTAATTTTCCTTTTTCCATTCATAATTTTGCTTTCTAAATATATTTCCTTGCTTTCTCTCACTGTATAGCAGAGATGAAAAGGCTCTTGAGTCCCAACTGTGAAAAGCGTAAAGCATGCATTGTACTAGAATGAATGGAAGTTGATCTCAGTTGATGCCAGGGCTATATTATGTGTACAACTAAAACGTAATCTTCACTACTGACTAATTGAGTAGCATGGATAATGTGTTTTTTGTTCTGTCTATGTTTAGACTAATATGGTGTCCATAGAAGGCCTTACCAAAGTTGTTGACCCATCCCAGCTCACTCCTGAGTTTGATGGCTGTCTCGAGTACAACCATGAGGAGTGGATTGAGATCCATGTGGCCTTTGAAGACTTCATAAGCAATGCATCACACATGTTGTCCAGATTGGAAGAACTGCAGGAGATGCTAGCTAAAAAAGACTTCCCTCAGGACTTGGATGGAGCTAGAAAAATGATTGATGAGCATACACTACTGAAGAAGAAAGTCATCAAAGCTCCAATTGAAGAGCTGGACCTAGAAGGGCAAAAATTGCTGCAGCGAATTCAAAGTAGTGAAAGTTTTCCCCATAAGAACTCTGTATCAGGGAATGCAGACTTTCAGGGCCTTGTACCAAAAGTGTCCAGTATGCTGGACAGACTGCACTCAACCAGGCAGCATCTGCATCAGATGTGGCATATACGCAAGGTGAAACTGGATCAGTGCTTCCAGCTTAGGCTCTTTGAACAAGATGCAGAAAAGGTGAGGTCAATAAACAATTCAGCATGCATAACAACTGCCATTGGTCTTGGAATAATTATGGTATTTCTCAACAACATTAATGAATTTAATTTGAAATTTAATATGTAAAAATCATTAGTAAGTACTTGAAGAAACAAAGCTGTACAAATTGAATGTCATTTTAATTAATTAGTCAGAATAATTATGAGAATACTGTGCTATGGAGATGTACATCTCTTTCTCCCTTATATTGACTGACATTTCAGTGCAGTACTGATGGGGTGCTCCATTGTCAGAATGGTATCTTTTGAATGAGTTATTAAAGTGGGGTCCTGTTTCCCTGTGTAGGTGCTGTCCTTCAAATAAGAGCAGGTGAGTACTTATGGCCAAAAATAGATTTAGAGCATTATTAAATAGATTAACAGGTTTCTTGTGTACTTTGCTTTAAGAGGATATTTTATATAATTCACTGCCATGTGCTTTGGGATTTCTTGAGGGTATGGTAAGCACTTTATTTCCTTTTTAATATATATTGTGTATACATGAAAATTAAAATATAATTTCCAACAATCTCTCCAAGATAATGAATGGATTTAAGCAGCCAGGGCCTGAGTGCTGCCAATAGGGTGTCAACTACAACCATTTAACAAATGGTAAATTCTTAACAATGTAAGAGCTATTTCAAATCGTGGTTGCAGAAGAAGGGAGAAAGCAAATCTTTGACTAGTCACAGTAAAGGAACAGGAATAAAGCATTAGCCTTTCAAATCTGTTGTGCTATTCATTTAAATCCTGGCGAGTTTGTATCTTAACTCCATGTAGCTACCTTAATTCCATAAGGCTGGTAAAAACAAATTTATTTATCTTGAAATTTTCAAGTGATATTGTTTCAACAGCTTTTTCATAGAAAATGTTCCAGATTTCCTGATACCTTTTTACAGAGAAGTACTTCCAGATGATGTTAACAAACCCTATAATTTTTAAGGTTTATGTGGATTTTCCCACTGAAGGAAATAGTTTTATTTGATCTAATCTTAATAATTTTTTTAACCATCTTAAAACCCTCTTTATGTATAGAATCCTTTATCTTCTGAACTAAAGGCCTAATTTAACATTCTGAATCTCTGCTGTACTTCCTTGTAAGATTTATGTATCTTTGCTGAAGTGTGATACTCTGAACTAAATGTAGTGCTTAAATGGACTTTCACCAGAACTTTAAATAACAGTAATAAACCTTTCACCCCTGTGTATTCCAGCTCCCTGCCCTTTGTATTCTGACCATTTTGAGATAAAGGTGAACGTTCAATCGTCTTTTAATTACATTTTTCACTTGTTCATTAGCTTTTATTGATTGCTGCACTTAGATCCCTAAATCATCATCACAATTCCGAGCTCCTCATTTTTAGAAAATACTCTGTCATGGGTCCGAAATGAATGAGGTCATGCTTTGTTTAGTTGACCTCCACCTGCATAGATTTTTCCATCCACTCATGTAAAAAGCTGCTTTGCAATAGTCTTCTCCTATTTGCACTGTTTACTGTGCCACCTAATTTGGTGTTAAACTTGGATGCAGGATTTCTAATCCTTGATCTGCATCACTTTCAAATATAGTTGAAAGGTGAGGTCATTCCTTAGTTCCCTGTGGGACACCGAAAGTTGCATGCTACCAATTTAAGTATGTATCTATTATCTGTACTCTGTCTCTGACCCCCTAACCAATTTAAATTTTAATTGAAAATTGTAAAACAAACGGAATGTTTAAAAATACTTTTTAAACTCATCAGTTAAGGAAAGGAATGTGCTACTACTTGAACAGCTCAAGTACCTGGAGAGTACTGATTTTCATGGTGACAGTTAAGTTTGACCTTCCCATTCTAACATAGTACCATTTATTGGCAACACAAGGGAACCTTTAGGCATCTTATCATGGTATAGGAAACGTTTCAGTTGAATGTCACCATGAAATATGCAGTGCATGTCATGGTTTTAATAAATTACCAGTTGATGTCCATTCGAGCTGAGCAAGATTAAGTAGGGCTTGAAGGAAGCCTAGAAGCCAGGAGATATCTAAATCAGAGCTTGCAGTCGCAGTTAAGTCACTGTTTTCAAGTTATTTTAAACTTTTTAAACTTGCCTTACAGATCACTGTGTCCACCGTTTTTGTAGAAGCTATTGATGTAGAATTGCCTTATTTTAAAATCTGGGCTTGGGATTTATTAGATAACTTTACTTAAGAGCTAATACATTGATAAATGACCACTTTCTGTGCCTTACCATTCTGTGGTCCTCATTGCAATCTCCTGTCTACCACAATGTTGTAGTGCCTCCACTGCATTGCCTCTCTCTGTTGCTCAATGCACTAATTAATCCAGGATGTAAAGAGCCTTTAGCATGCTGTTAACCAATGATACTACCCACTATCCTGCAGCAACATTTGGTTCTTGGTGTTGGTTATTTAAGGTATGTATTGCAGCAGTATGGTTGCAAGAAAACAAACATGCATTAAATGATGGAAACCTGAAATGAAAAACATAATTATAGCCAGTAGCTCAGCAGGTAACAGTGGTGATTGGATTGTGCAGGTTTAATGTAGGCTTGTAAAGGTTACCTTAAAGCTTTAAGTGACTGAATGGTAGGATCATGGCATCTGTGTCTTGTAGTATGGTGTGTGTGGTTTTGATAGCAAAGAAGCTTAGGAGACTGAGCAGTTAAATTTGAACAGATTTCCAAGTGTTGAAAAGACCTCAGTAACGCAAGATGAGCAATACGCTCTGATGCTGAAATGTGTCCATTGTTGTGGCCAGGGACATTAGCAGTCCTGAAAGAAGCAGATTAGGTGGATGATAAGAGCATTGGCAGAATCCTGCCTAACTCTAGATAATTGTATTTTTTTTCTTTGATATATTCTGTTCTCCAGCAGTATTATGCCAATTTTGATTGCAAAGCAGTTCCTCCCACAATTGTTTGAGAGTATACTGTAGTATATACGCATATCTATGAATTGTATAAATATTTAGGAATTTTCTCTAGACCTTGTTTGGCAGTGTCAGGCTTTTTTCAGTGCTAGCGCACACTCAGCCTGCGATAGAAAGTTCTTAGGCAATAAACTGAGGTGCTGTTTGTCTTCATAGCTGACATCATAGGTTTTTTGCAAATGTTTAAACATTTGCAGCGTATTTCTTTCAGTGTCCTGGCCGACATTTATTAGCCAGCAACACCCAGAAATGGATTACCAATCATTTACCTAATTTCTGTTGTGGGATTTTACATAATAAAAATTGACCACTGGGTTTTCCTACATTATATTTGATGGTGAAGTACTTGAAGGCATTCCCAAGGTATGAAAGTCATTGTGTATTGGAAGTTATAGCTTTGATCTTTACTTGACCACACATTACATGACCACATATGCCCAAATCAAGTTTGTTTAATTGTGTAGATGCTAGTGTTGCGAATCTCAGATGGCTAATTATTTGACCTATAGATGTTGAGCTCTGTGTAGGAGCTTAGTAGCGTAAAGCAATTTTGGTGCAAAGAGACATCGCAGACTCTCTTTTGGCCTTGGTTGTCAAATAACAGCCTATAGCATGGGACTCTTCTGATTGTTGGATCAGGCATGTCAACACCACCTGCAAACATTGGATATTATGCTCTATTTTGAGTAGTCAAAGCAAGTGTAAATAGTGGTTGGTAATAAGCTGTCAGCATTTGTTTGAAACTCCTTGAAACATTGTACCATAACTTATTTTTAAACAGTAATATGATTAATAACATTTGCTAAAAGATAGGATTGATCTTGAAACTTTAATTAGATTTTTAAAGCTAAGGTTTAAAGATATTTTCAAAAGCAAATTGGAATTTTTAGCTTCTACCTTCACACCATATGTATGCCCCAATCTCTAATTTACTCTGTATACGTTGTTTTAAGTGATCTTATTTAAGTTTCTTTTCTTGGATGGTGGGGAGGGTGAATGGTTTCAAACAAATCCTTTACTTTGGTTGGTTCTTGGAGAACCTGGTGACATCACTTCAGCCCTATACTGTGACTCCTCAGTCATAAGCTCTGTGATCATTTGCAGTACAACTGCATGACGCTGGAAGTGAAATACCTGCTAGAGATGCCACTACATCACTCAATGAGATTGAATTCCTGGTCAGCAACAAGTTGAAAGACAGCAAATTTGACAATCTAGAACGTCCTTATCATGTTATTGAATTATCATCTTTGTGTGCTTCAGTACTGGAATGGAACTTGAATTCACCATCTTCTGAAACGAGGATACTACCAACTGAGCTAATCCTTTACGTTTACGTGCATGCACGTGTGTGTAGGTTCAGCTGTTTCCCCAGATCATGCAATACTGCAGTGTGTGAAGCATGCGTGTATTTGAAATATTTACTGCTTCAAAGTAATTCACATAATCTTCACATTATTGATTCCTTTCCTGTACTTTTGGAC
Organism: Rhincodon typus; assembly: GCF_021869965.1. NCBI lineage: Eukaryota > Metazoa > Chordata > Chondrichthyes > Orectolobiformes > Rhincodontidae > Rhincodon > Rhincodon typus. The sequence goes on along the minus strand of NC_063333.1, from coordinate 107,182,979 downwards.
AATAGGTTGAAGAAGTCAAATCCCTTTAGATTTTCATGATTCCACAGTTGCTATGTATGCATTGTACTGTTGCCAAACTTCCATCATAAAAAGTGTTCATTAAGTGCCTGATAAAATTACCTGTTTTTATTCAAGCAATTTGTTTACAAAAAAAAGATAAGGAAGTGTATGCTCTTAAATTTGACTGGTCCATTTTGCGTGCTGTGCTTTCTATGTTTACAGTCATTCGTGTCCAGTAACTTACAGGTAACCGGTTGTATCTCATGATGTATTATTTCATTAAACTAATTGAGTTTCCATGTGTTTAATAAATATCCTGCTTCTATTCAGATGTTTGACTGGATCTCTCACAACAAAGGACTGTTTTTGAATAGCTATACAGAAATTGGAGCTACTCATCAGCATGCAATGGAACTTCAAACACAGCACAATCACTTTGCAATGAACTGCATGGTAAGGGCCAATAGCTGAGAAACAGTCAAATGTTAATGCAGTAGGTATTGCATTCCTTTTATTGACTTAGTAAAGAACTGTGATTAGTTTCATTAATGAATAAGCCAGATTTTTTTTAATCATTACTGTGAATCTTTTTAAGCATACTTTGACCAGCTTTTGTACTTTCAGTGCAAAATTAACAACATTCTTGCCCTATATTTTAATAGATGTTGTAGACATTGGTGGAATTTAACAATTGTGTTATGGCAGATTACTAACTTTGCCTGTTAATGAGCTCTACCTAGGCATTGACAGAGGACCCATCTTGTATGCAACAGTTGTTGTACAAACCATCTCAATCTATCTGTTAGGGAAAGAAATCTGCTGTCCTTACCTAGTTTTGCTTCCTTGTGACTCCAGACCCACAGTAATGTGGTTGACTCCTAACTGCCCTCTGAAATTGCCTAGCATATTACAAGCGCTAAAAGTTAGGACTGAAACTGGACTGACCACTTGGCTTCATTCTAGATACTGGAAATGACAATGGCAAATCCAGCCCTGTTGACTGTGCAAAGTTTTCCTCACTGACGTTTGGGGATTTGTGCCAGAATTGAATGAGCGCTGTCTCTGAGACTGATGAAGCAACAGCCTGTCTTGAAATTCCAACTTTCAGACAACTACTATCATCTCTAAGTCTGGTCTGTCACACGAGCAGGGCTGACTCACCAGTGATGGCGGCACAGTGCTATATGGTCAGGATAGAGTTACCCTTGCCATTCTGAACATAGACTTCTTGGAATCCTGAGTCATATTCGTCAGATCAAACATGGGCAAGAAAACTTGCTGATTACTTGGAAGGTCAGCACTGGTTCAGCGAAGAATGCAAGACAGCATGTCAGGAGCAACAACAAGCATACCTAACAATGAGGTACCAGCTCGATGAAGCAAAACATTGGGATACTTGCATGCCAAACAGCATCAAGTAAAGCGATCCCAAAGCCAATGAATCACACCTAACCTCTGCAGTCCTGTCACATCTGGTCATGAATGCTGGGGACAATTAAGTAACTCACTAGATGAGGAGAGGCTGTATAAAAATCCCTATCCTCAATGATGTGGAAGGCCAGTAAATTAGTGCTAAAACACAAGGCTGTGTCACACTTGTAACAATTTTCAGCCAGAAGTGCTGAATGCATGATTCATTGCAGCATCCTTCTGAGGTCTCCAGCATTGCAGTTGCCAGTCTATAATCATTTCTATTTATTTCATATGATATTCAGATGGATGCTACAAAAGGCTATGGACCCTGACAACATTTTGACAATAATGTTAAAGATTTGTGCTCCAGAACTAGCTGCACTCCTTGACTAGCTTTTCTGGTACAGCTACAACGTTTGCATCTACCTGGCAATGTGGAAAATTGGCCAGGTTTGTCCTGTGCAGGACAAATCCAAACTGACCAATTACTGCCCTATGAGTCTACTGTCAATCCTTAGCAAAGTGTTAAGCAACATTTGCACAACGTTAACCTGTTCATTGATGCTCAGTTTGCATTCTGCCTGGGCCACTTGGCTCATGATTTAATTAGAGCCTTAGTTCAAAAATTAACAAGACAGGTGAACTTCATGGTGAGATGAGAGTGACTGTTCTTGATATTAAAGGACATTTGACAGCGTGGCATCAAGGGACCCTAGAGGAATTGGAATCATTGGGAATCAAAGAGAAAAGTCTCTGCTGATTCTTGTCATATCTGCCGCATAGAAGATGGTTGTGGTCATTGGAAGTTGATCATCTCAGTCCCAGGACATCACTGCTAGAATTCTCCAGGGTAGTATCCGGAGCCCAACCATTTCCAGCTACTTCATCAGTGGGGGTGGCATGGTGGCACAGTGGTTAGCACTGCTGCCTTACAGGGACCTGGGTTCAATTCTACCCTTGGGCGACTGTCTGTGTGGAGTTTGCACATTCTCCCCGTGTCTGCATGGGTTTCCTCCCACAGTCGAGAGATGTGCAGGCTAGGTGGATTGGCCATGCTAAATTGCCCATAGTGTTCAGGGATGTGGAGATTGGGTGGGTTATAGGGGGATGGGTCAGTGTGGACTTGTTGGGCTGAAGGGCCTGTTTCCACACTGTAGGGATTCTGAGAGTCTATGACTGGCCGTCTGTTGTAAGGTCAGAAGTGGGTATGTTTGCTAATCATTACATGATGTTCAACACATTTTGAGATTTTTAAGACTCTGCAGCAGCTTGTGTTCACATGCAGCAAAACTTGGACAGCATCCAGGCAGAAGCTGATAAATGGCAAGTAGTATTTGCACCACACAAGTATCAGGCAATGCCCATTTCCAACATTGAAGTTCGGTGGTATTACCATTGCTGAACTATCAGCATCCCGGTGGTTACCATTGACCAGAAACTAAACTGAACTAGCTGTTTAACTACTCTGGCCACAATATCAGGTCAGAGGAAATCTGCAGAAGTAACTTTTTTCTCTTGACATCCTAATGTCTGTCTACCATCTACAAGGCACAAGCTAAGAGTGTGATGGAATGCCCTCCGTTTGACTGGATGGGTGCAGTTCCAACAATATTGAAGAATCTCAGCACCATACAGGAAAAGGCAGCCCACTTGATTGGCACTTGAGTGCCACCACCTTCCACATTCACCACCTTCTCTACTGATGCACACTAACACCCTGCTTACCATCTACAAGAGCCACGAGAGTAAGCCACCAAGGCTCTTTCAATATCATTTGCCAAAACCCCAACCCCCACCAGGTAGCAAGACAAGGGTGCTGGCAACGCCAAGACCTCCAAGACCCCTTCTAAGCTACAAGCTGTTTTGACTTGGACTTATATTGCTGTTCCTTCACTGTTGCTAGAATTCCCTCCCCAACAGAGGTGTGGGTTTTCCTACACTTCAAGGGCTGTATTTTTTCAAGAAGGCAGGTCACTGCCACGTACTCATGGGCAATTAGGGATGGGCAATAAATAATGCATGCCCAGTGGCACCCACATACCATGAATGAAAAAGAAAATGTATTAAAGAAATAGGTGGCTATTGTAATATTAAGTGCTGCGTTTAGCTCTGGATGTCTTAGATTTTGGTGTTAATATTTCTCTGGATATCTAACTATTGCTTGTAGAATTCTAGGCTGCAGTTGGAGTTCTGTCTGGTCCTCAAACATGTGTACAAAATAGAGGTATGTGTAACTGTAAGATTTTTAAAGTGCTTCACTTCCAGTTGGAGGCCTATTCTCCCGTGTGTTTGCATCTGATGGGTTGTGCACAATGTAGGCAAGTTAACTCAGCTAGTTAGGCAAATGGAGGAGGGAGTCAGGAGTCTAGTGTGCCAACCGGGCAGGGGTAAGAGGGATTGAGAAGCAGGTGGGCCTTCGATATGGGGAAGTGGTGAGTCAGTAGAGTGGGAATGGTTGGGGTGGCAAATGGCCTGCCTGTTTGGAGGGCATGGGGTCCAAGCAAGTCGCTGGGGTAGGGTTGGGGAGATATGAGGTGATTGAGTGAATGATTGACTGCCTTTGGGGCTGGCTGGATAAGTGACTGTCTGACTGATTGGGATGCTGGCCATCCTCGTGAGTTCAGTGACTCACTGGGGTGATTGGATGGTTGAGTGAGTGACTCTTGGTGTGTTCGCTGAGTATGTGACTGGAGGATAAAAGCCCGCAGTACAGATACTGGAGGTTTGAAATAAAAACAGAGAGTGGTGAAGAAATTGAGCTGGTCTAGCAACACTTGTGGAGAGAAAAACAGAGTTATCATTTTGGGTCTAGTATGACTGAGAACTGGCTGGGAGAGTGAGTGACTCAGTGGGAGGCTGGTTGGATGATGGGGACATTGTTGGCTGAGTGAACAACTAGACGAGTGAGTGACTGACTGACTGTCTGGGATTTGGGTGAGTGACTGACTGACAGAGCTAATAGATTGCTGGTTCACTGAGTGAGTTATGGACCGAGAGCTGAGTTGGGTGCAGTGTGTTTGAATGAATGGAATGATATCTGAGTGACTGCAGACTGGTGACTGTCCTGGGGTCTGGGTTTGTGGATGACTGGGGCTGGTGGATTGGTGCTTTCCTCTCCCAATATGTACAACCTATCTGCAAAGCATTCATTATTTGTAGTTTAAGGCAAGGAAAAATAATCATATTGTTGGTTTTAAAAAAAACAATATTTCATTTTCACCTCTAAAAATCTGTCAAGTAATACACTATTCAAAAGATAGAAGTAAAAGAAGATTAGCAATCCTATTATCTCACCCCAGCTGCTATTTTGTATCAGGCTGGTGGTTTAAGGAAGAAGCTATCATTTCAATATGTAAACATAACAGATTTGTCTAAATGAATTTCTATCCTCATATGGAGGGCAGGCCTTTTTGCTACTGGGCATGCAATCATCAATGATTATCCTGCAGAATGACTCAACTGGGCCTGTCTTCAGCCATAGATGTGAGTTGATTTACTGAATATTTCTCAAGATTTTTCCTCTACTAATGCTTGTCATAGAATCCCTACAGTGTGGAAACAGGCTATTGAGCCCACATTGACCCACCGAACAGCATTCCACCTAATCCCTGTTACCCCACATTTGCCATTGGCTAATCCACCTAGTCTGCACAACCCTAGACACTCTGGACCATTTAGCATGGCAAGTCCACTTAATCTGCACATCTCTGGAATGTGGGAGGACACCAGAGCACCTGGAGGAAATGCACGCAGACATGGTGAAAAATGTGTGAACTCCACACAGACAGTCATTCGTGTGGAATTGAACCTGGTCCCTGGTACTATGAAGTAGCAGTGCTAACCACTGTGCAAGTTATGTTCTTGTGCGCCTGCAATCTAACCTATTTCCAAATGGTAATGTGGCAGAGCGAGTGGATAACATTTAACTGAAGAGAGAGGAAGCCAGCTGCATGATTCCTTAATTATTTGAATTTGACAGCCAAATATGAACTATAGTTTTAAGAGTGCTCTCATGAGAAAAATTTGCTAAGTTTATACATTTTGAAAACTTAGAAGCAAGCAGCTGACTTAATTAAAATAGTTAAATGTTGATTTATTTTGTTATATCTAATTTAACATCCTCACTTGTTCATTTTTTGCTGTTACTGTGTATGATGCCATAAGTCATCTATTTCACTTAATGAAGAAATTTGGCTGTGACACAAGCTGCTTTTGCCTATAGCAGCAACATTTAAAAGACGTTTGGATAGGTACATGAACAGGAAAGATTTATAGGGATATGGGCCATTTGCAGGCAAGTGGAACTAGTTTAGTTTGGGAAACTGAAGGCTTTGTTTCCATGCTGTATGACTCTATAAGTACATTTGACGGTCTGTATGAGTTGGCTGCCATTTCGAATGTGACTCTATTCAACTGGAACAACAGTTTCGTAATATAAAAGGAAATACTGTGGATTCTGGAAAATGGAAAAATAACACGAAGTGCGAGATGTACTCAGCAGGTCTGGCAGCATCTATGGAGAGGGAAACAGAGTTAACTGTTAACTTAAAACATTAACTTTGTCTTTGTGTCCACAGATGCTGCTAGGCCAGCCACATTTATAATAGTGCTGAATCTAGATAGAACTATCATTTCAAATCCTAATAAATCTGTGTTTTTCATTAAGTTACTATGTTTGAGCATTCCTTATGATCAACAGCAAGACATTTGCCAATAAACCTGTATGCCTGCAGAACAGTGTTGTCTATTAATGTGAAATCTTTTGTGCAGTGAGTTTAGTGCCATTCAACGCCATTAAAATTGAGAAACTTCAAATGGCAAGAAATCCTAAAATGCTTCAAGTTAATATTCAATTTTTTACAGAAATGTAACACCTACTCTATAAAATGAGGTGCAATTATTGAAGCACATTGAACCTAATACCGCAATGAATACGTTTATGTGTGATAACGGAATAGGTTACAGTTTTGCAAATCATTCAAAGGTGGATGTTGCTTTAAGAAATGAAAAGTCTGGAATGCTTTCTGTTTGAAGGATACTGCTATGTTTTTGAGGATCTGCATTATTTTTTCAGTAGATGATAGGACCTTAGGAATGGGTCTTTAATCAGACATTAATGTCCACAACTTTTACCATTCAATTGCTGTTCAATTTTAAATAGTTTTATATGTGTAATGTACACTACCAATTTGGGCTTCACCATTGATGCAACGCAGTCACTTCTGCAGCCAGATGTTGTTATTGGTGCAGTTATAAAAGTTGTAGATTCTCATGCTTATACCTATAGCAGCGTTATTTATACTGCTAAGTACTGTCAACATTCACAACCTTCTGGATAATAAGTTTGATATAATTATTCATTATTACCATCTTTTTTGGGTTTTCCCCCTGTTTTTAAGTAAATGATTGACAGCGTTTTGTGTGATTTCTTCTGAGAGAAATGTAATTACTCAATAGGTCTGGCAGTATCTGTGAAGAGGGAAATAAAGTTAAATACCTGTGACCAATCATCTGATACTCTTTCACTTGCTCTGATAGTTTCTTGAAAGAAGGGGAAAGTTATTGATATGAATTTTTTAAAAATGCCTTGTTTCAACCTATGTGCCTGCCCTTTCCAACAGCCTGTCAGCATCTCCATGAACTTTATCACCATTTCCATAGTTCACAACATTTCCAGGTTTTATAACATGTGTAAATTTTCAAATTGTGCCCTGCATATCCCAGTGTGGATCATTAATCTATATTAAGAAAAACAATGATTGTGAAACTGACTTTTTGGGAACTCCAATGTGTATGTATGTCAAGTTTCAAAAAAGAACTATTCTCTACAGCCCTGACAGTCTGGAATTGCTGGGCCAATTCTTACAACCTCTTTGAAACAAGGTTATATGATGTTTGCAAATTTCCAGTCTTCTGGCACTTTCTCCGAATCTAAGGCAGACTGAAAATTTATGGCCAGTGCCCCTCCAATTACCGCCGCCACTTCCTTAAAATGCATTGGAAGCATTTCATTCCGTTCCAGTGTCTTGTCAACTTTAAGTTACCACCAGTGTACCCAACACTACTTCTTCATCAATTCTGAACCTTTCTAGTTAGAGATTCTTCCTCCCAGTCACAAAGCTAATTCCTGGGATGGCAGGACTGAAAAATGAAGAGGAACTGGATAGGTTAGAACAATATTCACCGGAGTATACAAGAATGAAGGGGGGATCTCATAGAAGCTTATAAAATTTTAACAGGACTAGACAGAATAAACGCAGGAAAAATGCTTTTAATGACCGGGAAGTCACAGTTTAAGGAGAGGCTGTTTAAGACTGAGATGAAGAGAAATTCCTTCAAGCAGAGAGGTGCCAGAAAACTGGAGGGTGGCTAATCTAGTGCCTTTGTTTAAGAAAGGTGGTAAGGAAAAGCCAGCAAACAATGGACTGATGAGCCTGACTTCAGTGGTGGATAAGTTGTTGCAGGGGATTCTGAGGGACAGGATTTTACATGTATTTGGAAATGCAAGAACTGATTAGGGATAGAGAACATGGCTTTGTGTGTGGGAAATCATGTGTCACTAATTTGGTTGAGTTTTTTTGCATAAATTTCAAAGAGGATTGATGAAGGCAGAGATTACACAGTGTGGAGCTGGAGGAACACAGCAGGCCAGGCAGCATCAGAGGAGCAGGAAAGTTTCCTGGTCAACTGCCAGCATCGGCAGTTCTTAGTATCTCCTGATGAAGGCAGAACAGTCAACCTTGTCTGTATAGACTTGAGCAAGGTGTTGGACAAGGTCCCACATGGTAAAATAGTTAGCAAAGTTACACCACATGGAATCCAGGGAGAGGTAGCCATTTGGATACAAAATTAGCTTGAAGGTAGGAGACAGACAAGAGTGGAAGATTATTTTTCGGACAGCGATGTGCTGCAAGAATCTGTGCTGGGTCCACTAATTTTTGTCATTTATATAAATGATTTGGATGTGAATAGAGGAGGAATGTTAGTGAGTCATAGAGATGTGCAGCATAGACCTTTCTGTCCAATATGTCCTTGCTGACCAGATATGCTGAACTGATCTGGTCCCATTTGTCAGCGTTTGGCCCATATCTTTCTAAGCCTTTTCCTATTCATGTAACCATGCTGATACCTTTTAGTATTGTTATTATACCAGCCTCCATCACCACCTCTGGAAGCTCATTCCATGCACTCTCACCACCCTCTGTAGGAGAGAGTTGCCCATTGGGTCTCTTTTAAATCTTCTGCCTCACACCTAGTTTAAGACTCCCCTATCCTGGGGAAAAGACCTTGGCTATTCACACTATCCATACCTCTCATGATTTTATAAATTTCTATAATGTTGCTCCTGTGCCTCCAAAGCTCCAGGGAAAATAGCCGCAGCCTATTCAGCCTTTCCCTACAGCTCAAACCCTCCAACCCTGGAGAACTGTAAATCTTTTCTGAACCCTTTCAAGTTTTACAACATCCTTGCTATGGCAGGGAGACCAGAATTGAACACAGTATTCCAAAAGTAGCCTGACCAATGTCCTGTACACCCACAATGTGACCTCCTATACTCAATGCATTGATCAATAAAGACAAGCATTCCAAACGCCACCTTCACCACCCTGTCTACCTGCAACACCACTTTCAAGGAACTGTGAGCCTGCACCACAAGGCCTCTTTGTTCAGCAACGCTTCCCAGGACCTTAGCATTAAGTGAATTAAGTCCTGCCCTGATTTACCTGACCAAAGTGCACCACTTCACATTTATCGAAATTAAACTCTATCTGCCATTCCAAGGCCCATTTGCCCATCAGATCAAGATCCTGTTGTGCTCTGAGGTAACCTTCTTTGCTGTCCACTAAACCACTTATTTTGGTGTTATCTGCAAACTTAGTAACCATACTTCCTGTATTCACTTCCAAATTATTTATATAAACCCGCAACATTGACTTTCCTGCTCCTCTGATGCTGCCTGACCTGCTGACTTCCTCCAGCTCCACACTGTATTGACTCTGACTCCAGCATCTGCAGGTCTTGCTATCTCCGAAAATTTACAAGGATGTTGCTAGGGTTGCAGGGTTTGAGCTATAAGGAGCGGCTGAATAGGCTGGGGCTATTTTCCTGGGAACGTCAGAGGCTGACAAGTGACTTTGTAGAGATTTTTAAAATCATGAGGTCATAGTTAAAGTGAATTGCTAAGATCTTTTTCCCAGAGTAGTGGAGACTTATTATTTCGTTACTTCTTATTTCTCTTGTTATGAAGTCAGTGTTCGTGATTTATGGCTGTCAAATTAAAGACAATGAGGAGAAATTAAAATGTCAGTACTGGAGGAAGGTATATTTTATTAGAAGGAATTTTAATGATCTACATCTTTACAAAGGAATTTGGTTAATTGTTGCGTGCAGGTGACTGTTTCTTGCAGAGACATGAGGCAATGGGAGTGTTTTTGACTTTTTGTACAAAGAGCTGGCTTGAAGTGTAGCTTCAATGGCTCCTTTCTGTGTTGTAAACCTGTCTTGTTCTGTGAGACTGGACCTTAATGCCTTGCATTATGAAATAGTAGAAACAGAAAAGTTTTGACCACAAAAGATAAAGCAGTTAATCATATATATAATCTAATCATACATTAGTAATGACAGATGTTCAAGCGGCTGTAATTTGGATTTTAAAAATGTCAAATTAGAAAGTTGTAAGTTAAAAGTAGCCACAATGGAGTTTGTAAAGCTGAGTTATGTATTCTAGGAGTTTGAATTTTTGGAGGAAATAACTGAGTTGTGCAAATGCAGTGGAGTATGCCAGCATGGATAAGAGGTTAGCTGTAGGAAGAAAATAGCTAATCAAAGTTTATCTTTTGGTTTGGAGAGATACAGACAGTTCATATCATAGCTCCTCTTTCTTGATCTCCCTCTTTTTTTTTGTGTGCATATTCTCCTTTTTTCAAAGAAATTATTTACTTGTGAAGAGGATTGGAAGCATTTCCAGTAGGACATAGGTTAGTAGATTGGTTGTATAAAATTTAATGGAGAGAAACAGGAAGCAATCTGTTTTAGGAGAGAATAGAGGAGGAATTGAATGTTTAATGGTAAAACTATAAGACCTTTATATGATTTTTTTAAGGTTTCTATTACAGTTTTTCCCAATGGGCAATTAGTGATAAGCAATAAATGCTGGCCTAGCCAATGATGCCCATACCCTGTGGATGAATAAAAGAAAATACATGATTGATATTAGTTTACATCAATTGTAATATCAAATGCATATGCTTTAGTTTGGAACTCAGATTTTTACCAAAGTGGCATATTTTAAATGGTACCAAGATCGCCTTAAATTGAACCCAATCGTGGTTGATATTCTAATTAGACAGTTGGAATACTGAAATATGGTGCAATACTGATCCACTCAGATATCATAAGCAGACTGTGGTTATTAAATGGTAATGTTCAAAATATATAACAGAAGAATTAGCTTCATTGCTTTATAACTTTTAGGTGTTCTATTTTTTCCATTTTAATGCTGTTTATGCTACTGTCTATTTGTTGGTTTCCAAATATTTTCTCTTCCATATTTTTTGCATCGTTGGGCTTTCTTTCTCCATGTTTTGTCTTATTGTTTCTATGTTCTATAATTTCTGGGAGGTAGTGCTTTTGATTAAATGTAGGAGGCAACACCAGTTTATCGCAAGGGGTAATGTTTTGAGCTGTCCAATAATTTTTGCTGTTGTTTTCAATCTGCCTTGTAATGTTATTTCTACAGCATCACCAACTGTTGCAAGGTTTTTCAAAGTGATTTACTAATATTAATTGTGCTCATTTCTTTCAATGCACAGCTTGGAACTTGGTCACATTTGTTGCTTTCATTGTATAGTAGTAGCTGGTGTGCAAGTGTTTGAATTTTTTCAGCAGGGACCCATTTCAAAAGTACACTGCAAATATTCCTAATATTTGCGTCTGGTCTTGCTTATGATTGACGGAACCACAGGATTGTAGTGGATGTTCAGACTTCATTATTTCAATTACAGTGGTGAGGTGTTCTTAATATTTGACTTCACTGTAAAAACACAGCTGTCTGTTCAGAGAAAGCCTGTTATATTCTAACACTAACTAACTACTTCAGTTGCTAATCTGAAGAAAGGTTCTGTGGGCTATGTGATAAAATTTTTAAGTAGCCTTTTTGTTTATATAGGTGTCAATTTCAGTTAACAAAAAAGAAATTTACATTTAACGATTTAATTCCCTGCCTTTGTTTAAAAAAGGTAGACAGTTAAATTCAGATTCTTCCAGAATACGTAAACTTTTGAATGTGAAGATGCATTTCATGCAGTTTTGCACCTATTCAAGCAGGCTACCATTTGGATACCGGATTGTTTATTCGACAAATTATTTTGTGTTTTTCCACAGAATGTATATGTAAACATCAACCGCATAATGTCAGTGGCCAATCGTTTACTGGAATCTAACCATTATGCCTCTCAGCAAATCAAGCAGATTGCCAGTCAGCTGGACCTGGAGTGGAAAGCATTTGCAGCAGCATTGGATGAACGTAGCACCTTGCTTGATATGTCTGCTGTCTTTCATCAGAAGGCGGAACAAGTCAGTAAATGCTCACAATTATGTATAACTGCTGTTTATATGGTCGGTGCACCACAAGTAATTAAATTGTTAAATATTTTCCATACTTTTTTGTGCAATGGATAGGTTCTTGTTGAGTCAGAAAATTTAATTTGGACAAGTTTAGATTAATACTGAAACATTCCTGCACCAAAAAAATTTAGGACAAAATTATTTCTTGCAAATTCTTCTAATCTAAGAACAGTTGTAAATGATTTCAAATTTCAGGTCCACTTCTCAATGGCATGATCTCTTAACCTTGCAAAGGACAAAAACTAATTTCAAATATAAACTTCAAATTTATTTTTAAAGAGTATGCTGTAGGGAATGATTAAAGATTGCTATTACCATTGATGAAAGGACGTTATTTGTATTGTTATTATCTCTGCATGTTGTTCATAAAACAATGGAATGATTACATTGAATACTTGTTTGGGGTGACCTCCATCAATTCAGTTAACTAGACATGCTCATTAACGGCCTTTGGAAGCTGCAATCTGTTTCGTACCCTTCTCCCAGTTATCTGGTAATTCAACATGTTAGGCTTGTTGGAAAATATTTGTAAATCTGGGTATTTTCAACAATAATTGATATGAGAACTGATACGTACAACAGCCTCGGATTTAAGTGTTCATTATATAGAACGTTAATCTTTTTACATAGTGCAGAGCTGGATGAACACAGCATGCCAAGCAGCATCATAAGAGCAGGAAGGCTGACGTTTCGGACCTGGACACTTCATCAGAAATGGGGGAAGGGAAGGGGGTTCTGAAATAAATAGGGAGAGAGTGGGAGGCGGATAGAAGATGGA
>NC_063333.1:107152225-107169762 GCF_021869965.1 Rhincodon typus | reverse complement strand
CTCTCTCCCTATTTATTTCAGAACCTCCTTCCCCTCCCCCATTTCTGATGAAGGGTCCAGGCCCGAAACGTCAGCCTTCTTGCTCCTATGATGCTGCTTGGCCTGCTGTGTTCATCCAGCTCTGCATCTTGTTGTCTCAGATTCTCCAGCATCTCCAGTTCCTACTATCTCTGATACCCTTTTACATAGTGTCTGTTAATGTCATATCTCTGTTTGTCTCTCACATATGCTGCTAGACTTGCTGTGTATTTCCAACTTTTCCTGTCTGTATTTACTCCCTTTCCCTTCACTGTCTTTCGGCACCCTGATGTTTACTGTGTAATGAACCCTAAGGCAATCTGCTTATTCCAGATATTTGTCCAGTAAACCTTCTCTGAACTGCTTCCAGCGTATTCACATCCTTCCCTAAGTGCTGTGATTAGTACTGGATACAGTACTCAAAACGCTGTATAATTGGAGCATAATCTCCCTACTTGTTTATTTAGTTCCTCTTGCAGTACAACATAACTTTCAATTAGCTTTCCTAATTACTTGCTGTACCTGCATACTAACCTTCTGCGATTTATGCACCAGAATACCCAGATCTCTCTGCATCCCAGAACTCTGCAACCTCTCACCTTTTGGATCACCTGCTTCCTTCTATATTCTTTCTGGCAAAATGGACAATTTCACACTTTGCCACATTAAAGCTCCATTTGCCAGCTCTTTATCCATACATTTAACCTATCTAAATTTGTTCGTGGGCTGTTTATGTCCTGTTCACAATTTGCTTTCCTATCTATCTTTGTGTCATCAGCAAATTTAGCTACCATACCTTTTGTTCCTTCATCCAAATTATTTATATGAATTGCAAACAGTTAAAAGCCCAGCACTGACCTCTGTGGCATATCACACGTGACATCCTGCCAGCCTGAAAAAGATCCATTTATTCCTACTCCTTGCTTCCTGTTAGATGGCCATTATTCTATCCATGCCAGTGTGTTACTTCCACTACCACGAGCTTTTATTTTCTGCAATAACATTTGCTGTGCCTCCTTTTCAGATGCCTTCTGAAATCTAAATACAATACATCCACTGGTTCCCCCTTTATCCACAGCACAAGTTGCTTCTTCAACGAACTCCAGTGGGTTAAACATTATAAACCATGTTGACTCTGCCTGATTACCTTGAACTTCTAAAAGTGCCCTGCTGTAACATCTTTATTAACAATAGATTCTAACATTTTCTTTATGACAGATGTTAAGCTAACTGGCTTGTAGTTTTCTGCTTTCTATCTCTATCCCTTTTTCAGAGTTACATTAGCTATTTCCAACCTTGAGTTGCCTTCCCTCAATCAACTGAGTTTTGGAAAATTAAAACCAAGACATTAACTCTCATTCTAACTACTACTTTAAGACCCCAGGATGAAATCCAACAAGCGACTTGTCAACTCGCAGTTACGTCAGTTTATTCAATGCTATTTCCCTGGTAATTACATTTTTCTGGAACTTGTACCCTGTTTTCAATGTCTGATTTGAAGCTATTTCTGGGATGTTACTTGTATCCACTCTGGTGAAAACTACACAAAATATCTATTCAAAAATAAAAGCATAAAACATACGAACAGGAGTAGACCATTCACCCCATCGGTTCTATCCCACCATTGAATGAGATCATGGTTGATCTGATAATCCTGAGCTCCACTTTCCTGCCTTTTCCCAATAACCCTTGATTTCCTTACTGATTAAAACCCCTTTGTTCTCAGCCTTGGATATCCTTAATAACACAACCTTGACTGCCCCATGCAGTTAAGACTTCCACAGGTTCACTACCCTTTGACAGAATAAATTCCTCTTCGTCTCAGTCTTAAATATGCAACCCCTAATTCTGAGATTATGCCCTTTTGTCCTAGACTTTTCCATAAGGGGAAACAACCTTTCTGGTCAAATCCCCTAGTAATCTTAGATGTTGCAATAACATACCTGTCATATTTCTAAATTCTTTATAATTCAACGGCAACCTCCTTATCCTATATTACTGATTACAGCCTCATTTTATATCACATTGGCACTTTATTTTAAACCTTTTTTTAAAATACTTGAAGAAACATTTCCAATTTGTTTTGATGATTTTGGCTACCTTTTTCTGGAACTCTAACTTTTTGCCTCCTCATTAACCTTTTAGTAATTCTTTGCTTTTTTAATGTCCAGTCCAATCTTTTGACCTGTGATCTATCTTTTCACAACTATACATCTTTTCTTTGAGCTTGACATTAACTTTGACTTTAGGGATTCTATGATTCTAAACCACTCAGTTTAAGGGCAAATAGGGTCAGGCAATAAATGCTGGCCAACCCGTATCATTAGTAAATAAAAGAAATATGCCTATTTACAGGGTTAAATTTTATAACTTTAATATTATAGACAATTATTAAATTAACAATCGAATTATATGCTTTGCATTTGAAGGATTAATGCTTTTATCTTGATGAACAAAGTAAATCATTTGACTTGCGGTGAGCAGTGTCATGAGAGCTATCTTAATAATGATGAAGCAACAGGCTCACTCATCCAATGTTTTATCCCACTGGAAGGGATTTTGAGATGACATTCTGCCATTTTTGTTGCTGTTAATTGTAAGGATTTAACTTATTTGACTTAGCGCACTTTGCCAATAGAACACAATTGCCAATGACAATGCTATGTGTATTAGTATCTAAATCATAGTCAACTAGATGACATTTATATGTAAAAGTGGACAATGATATTAAATAGACTTATTAAGTTGCAGGTCTGAGCTGATAATAACATAAGTACAGTATCGATGAAACAGAGGGCCAGTTGTTTATCTTAACTCATCTGTGGGTTAAACCTAAATACTTGTTATTCAGCTTCTAAATTTCTTCTTCATATTTTACACACTTTTGTTTCCCCTGCACAAACTGAAAGTTTCTTTGTTTTTCTGTATCAAGAATTATTTTTGTCATTGTAATTGCAATTTTGATTCCTTCTCCTCATGGCATATTTCACGTTGAAGTTGTGCTATGGAATTATTGAGAGATTATTCTTTTTGTTGGCACTTGCAACTGTATTTGAAATAGTTCAGTTTACATGTAACTCCAATCAAAGAACTGATTAACTCTCTCTATGTGCTATCTATTTAGTATTTCACAGCATGTCTGAGCGCTTCAGGGCCATTTTCTTCCTCCTTAAATGTTTAGGAAAGAATTTGCATGCATTTGATGATTTTGTGGCATCCTAAAGTGCTTTGCAACTAATTCAATCAATGTGCTAATGTAGGAAAATGTATCTGTAAATCTTATAATAGCAATTTTTCTCAAGCAACGACGTGAAGGACCAGCCAAATTATTTTAGTAATGATGCCTGAAATATTAAATATTTGCTTGAACTTTCCTTTTTGAATAGTCCATTGAATCTGTTCTGTCATCCTGAGAAGGCAGACTAGATTCTAGTTTAATGCACTTCAGCAGTCAGACCTTCAGTACAGCACTGGTGTCAAATTAGGATTAAGCTTTCACATCAGTTTAGTTTGTTGAATATCTGTTTCCTGTTGAATGAATTTCCTGATCAGAAGACCAAGGAATCTTATATTCACCTGGCAAAAGACATAATGCAATGATATTGTTGGTGTGAATACTGTAGATTGTGGTGTGTAAGTCAAGTCAATGTACCATGACTATATTTTCAGCCTCAAATGATGATTCTGCATTTGCGATATGAGGTGACTCATCATTTTAACCATGGCATACTATATTTACATTATTGTCACCTTCCATTTTTCAAACCATGGATGGATGTTTTACCCTATCACCTTATAACAGAGCACAAGGGATCAATCAGGTGACATAAGTTGTTTGCAGAGATGTATGGGAGTTCAAGATATGCCACAGAGTGGAGTCAATGTGGTGAATGGCAAAAATGGAGACCATCTGCACCCACTGCAGCAATTTAGGTTTATATCCAGTATATATTGTCAAGCCACGTTTTTGAAGAATTTTTTCAAGATTTCAAAGGTTGACTAGCATAGTGACGTCTATGTTATTAATTGATGTATTTTACTTAAGACAATAAGACCTTAGACATAGGTGCGGAAGTATGCCATTCAGCCCTGCCATTTAATGAGATCATGGCTGATCTCATGGCTCAACTCCATTTTCTGGCCTTTTCCCAACAACCCTTGATTCTCAGACTGATTAAGTATCAGTCTGTCTCACTTTTAAATATACTTAATGGCTCAGCCTCAACAGCCCTCTGCGATAAAGAATTCCACAGATTCACCACCTTTGAGAGTGTCTTAAATGTGCAACCTGTTATTCTGAGATTATGTCCTCTGATCCTAGACTTTCCCATAAGAGGAAACTGCCTTTCTGCTTGCTACATTGTAACATTTTTTGACACATCAAACCTGATTAAAATTAAAAAATAGAGGCACAGAATAAATTGGATATTCATAAGGTTTGTCTTCAAAAGGATCATAATACTTTGCACTTTTTAGCAATGAAGAATAATCATCTTGTTGATAATTTTGTTTGAGTCATTGAAAAATAAAATGAGCACCAATATTCAGTCTTTTTTTAATAGATTAGGTGTCGCAGAGGGCAAGAGTCGTGTGGACTTGTCTATCCACTCAGATTGTGTGCATTCGGGATCTGGAGATGAAAGATGCACAATTTAGGCTGTAAAAGATAGGAATAGCAGTAGGCTGTTCAGCCTCCTGAACCTGCTCCGCCATTCATTAAGATCATGGCTGATTTGGCAATCCTCACATCCACTTAGCTGTGTTTTCTCCATAAACCCTTTCTTCTCCAAAGGATCAAGAATCAGTCTATCTCTGTCTTAAATATACACGAGGACTCTGCCCCACACTTCTCTGTGGAAAGGACTTGCAAAGATTTTTAAGCGTCTGCGAAAAGAAATTCCTTCTCATCTCAGTCTCAAACTGGTGTCCCTTTATTCAGAGACAATCCCTGCTCGTCCTAGACTGTTCCATGGGGAAAACATCCTCTTAGCATTTACCCTGTTGATCCCTTCAAGAATCCTTCAACGAGATCAACTCTCATAGTTATAAACTCCGGCAAGTAGAGTCCCCAACCTGTTTAGCCTTTGTCATAACATAATTTCTCCATACCTGGGATCATCCTCGTGAACCTTTTTTGCGCTGCCTCCAATGAAACAGTATCATTCGTTAAATAAGGGGACTAAAATACTCAGCACTTTAGGTGTGGTCTCACCAGCACCTTGTACAGTTGCAGTAAGATTTCCCTACTCTCATAATCTAAACCCTTTGAAATATGGGGCAAAAGTCCATTAACCTTCTGATTACTGCTGCACCTGTATGCTAGCTTTATGTTGCATGCACAAGTACTCTAAATCCCTTTGTGTTGCAGCTCCTGCAGCCTTTCTCCATTTAAATAATACTGTTCTTTTGTTTTCCCTTCCAAAATGAACAAATTAACATTTCTCACATTTGCCAATATTTTGCCCACTTATGTAACTTTCAGTATCTCTCTGTAAACTGTATCCCTCTCGCAAATTGTGTTTTCAGCTATTGTTGTGTCATTTATAAATTTAGTTGTAGTACATTCATTTCCTTCCTCCAAGTCATTAATATATTTTGTAAATAGTTGCATTGATCCCTGTGAAACCCCACTGTTTACTGGTCACCGACCTGAAAAATAATCCTGTATCTCCGTTCAATGTTTGCTGTCCATTAGCCAGTTCTCTATCACACAAATATACCAACACCAAAGGCTCTTAATAGAGTTCTGTGTCTACAGTAGCTCAGCACATTAGACTTGATGTGCTACAGATGTATACAAGTCAGAAAGATCCTTGAATTTTATGAGCTAACTGATTTTTGCCAATGAGTCAGACAAAATGGCCATCAGAGTGGGCTGTTGATGATTGGGAGAAGCAGAGAGATTATCAGCCAATTCCTGTTGTTACAATCTCACCTGTGAGAAAGTTGGACAAGCTAGATATTTGTTTGGATCTGGCTTGATACACCATAATCGTTCAGAGAATATTTCCGCAAGACGAAAAGGGTAAGAAAATGAACAGTAGAATTTCAGGATTAAATTGAAACACTTGAATATTTACAAACGTGAACAAAACGAACAAGCAATAATGACTAAATATGTTCACTGAAGACAAAAGATAATGATTCTGAACAGCATAAGCTCTACCTTAACCCAATTCAACAGACAGCTTAAGAAAATAAAACAAAGAATTACAAATGCTGAAGATCTGAAACAAAGACTGAAAGTGCTGGAGAAACTCAGCAGTCTGGCAGCATTTGTGGAGATAAAAGCAGAGTTAACATTTCGAATCCAGATTTGCCACTGACCAGCTTATGTTGACTCTATGACTGAGAACTCTGACAATATAAAATGATTATTTTTGACCTATAATTCGCCTTGTCCAAACTGATTGCATTGGTGTTGTAGCTAATGAGGGTCAGTTAGACTAAATAGCTTGAGTGTGGTGTAGAATGACACTTTCAGCAAGTGTTCAGTTCCAGTGCTGCTGCTGTTCATGGAGGTTTGTCACCTCGCATTACTCTGCACTTGCAGAATTGTACCCCTTAAGCTGTACATAAATCTACTATCTCTGTCTTATTGGCAGATGTGCTTCTGAACCTTTGTGCGCCAGGTCTGATTACCAGTGGGGATTGACATCCCCAGAGTTAGCACTGATGATGCTTTGTTTGGGCTCATCTGGAATGCTGTGTATAGATGCTTTGTGATATGAGAGTATTGTCCTGTTCTGAGAGATGATGTGGGGAAAGCCAAGTGATTAATCCATGTTGCTGGCAGTTAACTTATACACAACATCTTAAGGTAATTAGATATTCATGGATTACGGTAGTTTAACTGTTTTGTAAGGTTCACTGACGTTTAAATTATTTACTTCTGCTTTATTGGGATTAAATAGAACTGATAACATGAGGAAATTCATAGTAAAATTTTCCTGGCGTTCTTATTCAAAGTAGTTTGAAGATGCCTTTGGCTCGTATTTCTGAGTTACGACGACACATTGAAGTAAGCAGAAGAACTGGTAGGGAACATAAACAGAAAAAAGTGCATGATTTTATAAACCCATAAAGTTTTAGCAGAACAAAGAATGATTGGATTAGTTTGAAATGAAACATAAAATCATTTTATGGAAGTTGAAAGAGTAGTGACGGTGCTAAATGAGTAGAACATAGAACAGTACAGCACAGTACAGGCCCTTTGGCCCACGATATTGTGCCGATCTATTATCCTACTAAGATCAAACTACCCTGCATACGCTACATTTTACTACCTCCATGTGCCTATCCAAGAGTCGCTTAAATGTCTCTAATGTATCTGACTCCACTACCACTGCTGGCAGCGCATTCCACACGCCCACCACCTTCTCTGTAAAGAACCAACTTCTGACATCTCCCCTTTCCCTTCGTCCAATCACCTTAAAATGATGCCCCCTCGTAATAGTCATTTCCGCCCTGGGAAAAAGTCTCTGACTATCCAGTCTAGCTGTGCCTCTCATCATCTTGTACACGTCTATCAAGTCACCTCTCATCCTTCTTCGCTTCAATGAAAAACGCCCTAGCTCCCTCAACCTTTTCTCATAAGACCTTCCGTCCAGTCCAGGCAGCATCCTGGTAAATCTCCTCTGCACCCTCTCTAAAGCTTCCACATCTTTCCTATAATAAGGTGACCAGAACTGAACACAATATTCCAAGTGTGGTCTAACCAGGGTTTTATAGAGCTACAGCATAACCTCGCGGCTCTTAAACTCAATTCCCCTGCCAATGAAAGCCAACACACCATACACCTTCTTAACAACCCTATCAACTTGGGTAGCAACTTTGAGGGATCTATGGATGTGGACACCAAGATCCCTCTGTTCCTCCACACTGCCGAGAATCCTACCATTAACCCTGTATTCTACATTCAAATTTGACCTTCCAAAATGAATCACTTCACTCTTTTCTGGGTTGAATTCCATCTGCCACTTTGCCCAACTCTGCATCCTATCAATGTCCCGTTGCAACCTACAACAGCCCTCCATGCTGTCCACAACTCCTCCAACCTTTGTGTCATCAGCAAATTTACGAACCCACCCTCCCACTTCCTCATCCAAGTCATTTATAAAGATTACAAAGAGCAAAGGTCCCAGGACAGATCCCTGCGGAACACCACTTGTCACCGAGCTCCAGGCTGAGTACTTTCCATCTACGACCACCCTCTCTTCTATTGGACAGCCAGTTTTGTATCCAGACAGCCAAATTTCCCTGTATCCCATGCCTCCTTACTTTCTAGATGAGTCTACCATGTGGAACCTTATCAAACGCCTTGCTAAAGTCCACATACACCACATCCACTGCTCTGCCTTCATCAATGTGTTTTGTCACATCCTCAAAGAATTCAATACGGCTCATGAGGCACGACCTGCCCCTCTCAAAGCCATGCTGACTATTTCTAATCAAACTGTTGTTTTCCAAATAATCATAAATACTATCTCTCAGAATCCTCTCCAATAATTTGCCCACCACAGAAGTAAGACTGACCAGTCTGTAATTCCTAGGATTGTCCCTATTCCCTTTCTTGAACAAGGGAATGACATTTGCCACTCTCCAATCATCTGGTCTTGCTCCAGTGGATGGTGAGGCGCAAAGATCATTGCCAAAGGGGCAGCAGTCTCTTCCCTCGCTTCCCGTAGTAACCTTGGGTATATCCCGTCTGGCCCAGTTGACTTATCTATCTTCATGTTGTTCAAAATTTCTAGCACATCCTCCTTCCTATCAACAACCTTTTCGAGCATATCTGCCTGTTCCATGCTGTCCTCACAAACGTCAAGGCCCCTCTCACGAGTGAATACTGAAGCAAAGTATTCATGAAGGACCTCACCTACCTCTCTGACTCTACGCACAAGTTCCTTCCACTATCCCTGATTGGCACTGCCCTCACTCTGGCCATTATCTTGTCCCTCACATAAGCATAGAACGCCTTGGGGGTTTCCCTTGATCCGCCAAGGTTTTCTCATACCCCCTTCTAGCTCTCCTAAGTCCATTCTTCAGTTCCTTCCTGGCTACCTTGTAGACTTCTAGAACCCAGTCTGATCCTTGCCTCCTCCTTCCTCTTGACTAGATGTTCCACATGTCTTGTCATCCAAGGTTCCTTCACCTTACCATCCTTTCCTTGCCTCAGTGGGACAACCTTTCCAGTACTTGTAGCAACTGTTCCCTAAACAACCTCCACATTTTGTAGTTTGCCTCATATTTCATAAAAGGGTGTGGTAGTGGCATTGAAAGGATAAAAGAAGAGGAGGGAAATGGGAAGGATATTTACAGATTTTTTTAAAAAAAAAAACAGTGAAATCTAAGTAGAAAGATCTTTGGCAATATACTTCCCACACTGTGAAGACCTGTCAGAGAGGAAATGAAGTGGCTCTGCCCAGAGTTTTTCAATTCATCTTGAAAAGTGGATATAATACCAGAGGACTGGAGGGTTACTCATAATGATCCCTCTACAGTGTATTTGTACTCGGAAGGCCACAAATGATCAGAACTTTTTGTGTCCACAGGCAGTTTACATTTTCAATGTCATGACTTACACTGTGCTGGAAATTTCTACTGACAAAACTGAATAGGTTATGTGCTTCAGTGTATGGTAAACACATGTCGTAGTGGGACATCATGAGAGACTCAATCTTAACTCTGTTTCCCTCTCCATGAATGCAGCCAAACCTGCCAAGTTTCTCCAGTATTTCCTGTTTTGGTAACTTAGAAGATTGATCACCAAAGGGGCATCTCTGTACAAAGGGAAAAGTGATAAGCCAGATATCTATAGATTAGTAAGTCTGACATTGGTAGTATGTAGTGGTTTAGAAGGCATAATAAAATTCAGGGCACCCAATTTGTATTTAAAAAGGATATTTGTGTCCAACAATGAGTTCTTTCAGAAAATAAAATTGACTTGATTAATATAAATAAAGTAGCATTTGAATGGTTCCAGAAAGGAGGTAAGCTAATATAGGTAAATCACTTAATGGGATGTAGCAGAAATGATAAGTTGGTCAAAGGACAAAAACAGAGTATCACATTTAATGCAAAAACAGAAATAGCTGATGAAACTTATCAGCTCTGGCAACATTTGTGGAGAGAAATCAAAGTCAACACTTTAGGTCCGTTGACCTTTCTTCAGAACGGATTGTAGCTCGGGAAAGGTTGGTATGTATGCTGAAAATGGCAGGTGGAGAGGAAGGAGGAAAGAATAGGTGGAGATGGAGCCCAAAGAGAACAGCAGTTGGGCAGAACAAAGGCATAGATAATGGGGAGTCGGGAGAAAGAAATGTTGTTAATGGAGACCATTAGTGGGTGAAAATGGCTTGGCTGTGTGAAAGCAGCCCACGTGATGATGAGACTTGGTGTGCGGGATGCAGGAAGGGCATGGATGAAGGTGCTTAGGCACTGAAATTATTAAACTCGAGTCCTCAAGGCTGCAGGGTACCTAAGCGGAAAATGAGATGTTGTTCTTCCAGCTTGTGCTGAGCTTTGCTGGAGCACTGCAGTATGCCTGTGACGTATATGTTGGTCAAGGAACATGGTAGTGTGTTGAACTGGCAGGCAAACAGAAGGTTGGAATCATTTTTGCAGACAATGTAGTGTTCTGCATTGCAGTCACCCAGTCTGCATTTAGTCTCTTCAGTGTAGAGGAGACCACATTGTGACCAGGAAATACAGTAGACTAGATTGAGTGAAGCACAGGTAAATTGCGTCATCGAGAAGATGTGTCTGGGGTCTTAGATAGTGAGGAGGTTAGAAGTAAACGGGCAGGGGTTACAGCTTCTGTGATTGAACGGAAAGGTGCCTTTGGGGTGTGGGAAGGTGTTGGGATTGGAGGAATTGTAGACCATGGTGTCCCTGAGGGAGCAGTTCCTGCAGAAGGCTGACAAGGGAGAGGAGGGGAAAATGTGTCTAGTGGTGGCCATCAAACCAGGGGTGACTAATGGCAGAGCATCAGGTACTAAATTTTGGGTGGAAAATAAGGAAACATTAATTGTTAGAATAGCCAAAACACTTAGAGGTTCAGATATGCAAGTTGTTACAAGTAGGAGTGGATCAGTGGTTTGGTGCCATGTATCAAACTCTCCAGGAATACCAAAATACTGGAGCTCTTAATTGACATCTATATAAACTCAACCAGTGTTTACTTAAAAGAGCAGCCTCTTAATGGGCTACATCTGCACTTCTTAGAACCTTAAAAGTAGGAGTGTGTGGATTAAGGTTTCAAAGGACATACAGGAATCTAGGTTTTAGATATATCATAGAATCCCGACAGTGTGGAAACAGGCCATTAGGCCCAACAAGTCCATACCGCCCCCTCTGAAGAGCATTCCACAGTTGCCGGAGGCTGGAATCAAACCCGGTTCCCTGGCACTGTGAGGCAGCAGTGCTAACCACTGAGCCACCTTGCCACCCATATCTAGGACTAGAGAGTATATAAGTAAAGAGAAATGCTAATAATTTGGATATCTCAATTCAGGAAGAATGCTACGATTAAGAAGCGATTCACTGAGGTAATAATAGCAATGTAAAGAAATAAAATAAGTGGAGAGACCTGGTAGAGGTTTAACAAAGTAAATCATCAATAAATCGCTTCTACTTATTGGTTTGTAGGTAAATCTACTATAAATTGAAGATCATCAAAAGCTGTGTAAATTGGATAGAATAAATTCAACAGATGTTAGAAACAGAATAACTAGTAATTGTGAAGTGTATCAATAATGGGAAAAATTATTGAGCAAAAAAGACGAAAAGGCATTTGTGCAGATTTTTATTTGCATGATGGAAATTTTTGTAATGAGTATGGAATATCTATTTTCTTTGATTTGTGATGAGAGGTTGTCACTCTAAAATTGTCATCAAGTGAGGAGAACCTTGTAAATGCAACAGGTTGCTTGACCATGGCATGCTTTTCCACAGAGTATGTGAGACTTCATTTAAAAAAAAATGAATACTTGAAACAGATTATCATACAGGGCTATGTAGATGAGGCCAGGAGCAATGACATTTGTTGCAGGTAGGAATGCAAAATCCTGGAGCTTTTAAATTAAAATCTATGTGAACTTATCCGGTGTTTGCTTAAGAGTCGCCTCTCAAAAGACTATACATATACTTCATGAAATCTTTTATTCCTGAAGTTGTAAAACAAAGTGCACCCTGACTTAGTTTAATGCTATTGGAGAATATTTTAATGTTATAAAAGCAGCAAATGTCGCGTTTATTTCAAGCAAGAATGGATGAAATGCGGGGTAAGGGGGCATTTGTTTGTGTGGTGCTGCTTCTAGCAGTGGTTAATATCATTGAAGAATACCAAAATGCAGTTTCTACCTGCTCCCTGGTAATCGATGCAGTCCAAGTAAATGACATCAAGCAGACATATTTATTACCAAGAACACTTTTGGAATAAGGTGCTAAAAACTGGTATCTATCATTGACCATAAATTTCTATTTCCCAGTACATGAGCAATGTGGATTCATGGTGTAAGGCTTGTGGAGAGGTCGAGCTTCCTTCAGAACTACAGGATCTGGAAGATTCCATTCACCATCACCAAGGTTTATATGAACAAATAACATTGGCATACTCTGAGGTAAGTGTTTCACTCCTGAACAAGTGGTGAGATATTGGGTAAAGAGGACCAATAATTGCTAAATTTAATGCAGGTTTCTACGACAGTGTTCATTACTAGAATTTCTAGAAGTACTTATTTTCGTGTATGACAATATAAAAATATGTAAGTATAAATATGTTTATAAAAATTAATCTAGTCCCGTTTGCCAGCATTTGGCCAATATCTGTCTAAATCCTTCCTGTTCATATACCCATCCAGATGACTTTCAAATGTTGTAATTGTGCCAGCCTCCACCATTTCCTCTGTCAGCTCATTCCATACACGCACCACCCTCTTTGTGAAAAAGTTGCCCCTTAGCTCCCTTTTAAAAATTTCCCCTCTCACTTTAAACCTATGCCCTTTAGTTTTGGACTCCGCTACCGTGGAGAAAAAGCCATGGCTGTTCACCCTATCTATGCCCCTCATAATTGTATAAACTTCTATAAGGTCATCCCTCAGCCTCTGACATTTCCAGGGAAAATAGCCCCAGCCTCCTCTTACAGCACAAACCCTTCAGTCCTGGCAACATCCTTGTATATCTTTTCTGAACCCTTTCAAGTTTCACAGCATCCTTCCTATAGCAGGGCAACTAGAATTGAATGCAGTATTGCAAAAGTGGCCTAACCAATGTCCTCTACAGCCACAACGTGACCTCCCAACTCCTATACTCACTGTCCTGAGCAATAAAGGCAAGCATACCAAACGCCTTCACTATCTGTGACTCTACTTTCAAGGAACCTGCACTCCAAGGTCTGTTTGTTCAGCAGTACTCCCCAGAACCTTAAGTGTATATGTCCTGCCCTGATATGCCTTTCCAAAATGCAGCACCTGACATTTATTTAAATTAAGCTCTATCTGCCACTCCTCAGCCCACCTGCCCATCTTCTCAAGATCCCGCTGTACTCTCAGGTAAACTTCTTGGCTGTCCACTACACCACCAATTTTGGTGTCATCTGCAAAATTACTAATTGTATCTCCTATGTTCACATCCAAACCGTTTATATAAATGATGAAAAGCAGTGGACCCAGCACCGAGCCTTGTGGCACACCACTGGCCACAGGCCTCCAGTCTGAAAAGCAACCCTCCACTACCCTCTGGCTCCTACCTATGAGCACGTTCTGTATCCAAGTGACTAGTTCTTCCTATATTTCATGTGTTCTAACCTTGCAAACTGGTCTACCACGTGGAACCTTGTTGTATGCCTTACTGAAATCTATATAGATCATGTCCACCACTCTGCCTTCATCAATCCTCCTCTAAGAACTCAATTAAGTTAGTGAGACACAACTTCCCATGCACAAAGCCGTGCTGGCTATCTCTAATCAGTGCTTGCCTTTTGAAATACATGTAAATGTTGTCCCTCAGGATCCCCTCCAACAACTTGCTCACCACTGATGTCACGCTCACCGGTCTGTAGTTCCCTGGGTTTTCCTTGCCACCTTTCTTAAATAATGGCAATCTCCAGTGTTCCGGCACCTCACCTGTGGTTATTGATGATATAAATATCTCCGTAGGCAGCCTAGCAATCATTTCCCTAGCTTCCCATGAAGTTCTAGGGTACACCTGATCAGGTTCTGGGGATTTGTTCACCTTTATGTATTTTAAGATGTTCAGCACCACCTCCTCTGTAACAGAGACATTTTTCAAAATGTCGCTGTTTACTTCCCCAAGTTCTCTAGCTTCCGTATCCGTCTCCATAGTAAACACTGATGTAAAATGTTCATTTAATATCTTCCCCCATCTCGTGTGGTTCTACACATAAGTGGCCTTGCTAATCTTTAAAGGTTCCTATTCTCTCTCTTGTTACCCTTTTGTCTTCAAGTATTTGTAGAATCCCTTTGGATTCTGCTTGAGATAGCTTTGGCAAATACAGGCATGTCCCTTTTTGCCTTCCTGGTTTCTCTACTTAAGTATACTTCTACTGCCCTTATACGCTTTTTTAGGGATTCAGTTGTTCCCTGCTGTTTATACCCGATATGTGCTTTCTTCCTTTTCTTGAATAAAACCTCAATTTCTTTAATCATACAGCATTCTGTACACCTACCAATCTTGCTCTTCACTTTACTGGAAGCTACTGTCTCTGGATTCTCGTTGTCTCAGTTTTGAAGGCTTCACGTTTCCCAGCTGTTCCTTTTGCTGCAAGTATCTGCCTCCCCAATCAATTTTTGAAAATTCTTGCCTAATACTGTCAAAATTAGTCCTACTCCAATTTAGACCTTTAACTTTTAGATCTGCTCTATCCTTTTCTATCACTATTTTGAAACTAATGGAATTATATCACTGACCCCAAAGTATTTCCCCACTGACACTGCAGTCTCCTGCCCTGCCTTATTTTCCCAAGAGTAGTTCAGATTTTGCTCCTTCTCTAGTAGGTACATCGACATACTGAATCAGAAAATTTTTTTTGTACATACTTAACAAATTCCTTTCCATTCAAGCCCTTAACATTATGGCAGTCCCAGTCATGTTTGTTAAGTTAAAATCCCCTACCATCACCAGCCTGTTAGTCTTACAGATAACTAAGATCTCCTTACAAATTTGCTTGTCAATTTCCAGGTGCCTATTGGAGGGTCTATAGTACAATCCCAACAAGGTGATCATCCCTTTCTTATTTCTCAGTTCCACCCAAATAATTTCCCTGGATGTAGTCCCAGGAACATCCTCCCAAGTTATGTTATCCCTAATTGAAAATGCCACTCCCCCTCCTCTCTTTCCCCCCTTTCAATTCTTGCTATAGCATCCATATCCTGAAACATTAAGTCGTCAGTCCTGTCTATCCCTGAACCACGTTTCTGTGATAGCTACGATATCCCAGTCCCGTGTTCCCAACCATGCCCTGAGGTCATCTACCTTACCTGTCAGGCCTCTCACATTGAAATAAATGCAGTTTAATTTATCAGTCGTACCTCACTCTCTGCTTTGTTCTTTTCCCAACTGCACCAGTCTCAGACTGCTCTCTTTTTGCAATATTTCCATTGATTCCAATGATCCCCTGCACCTGCTCCTTAGCCACGCATTCATCTTCTCTATCTTCCTATTCCTACTCTCACTAGCTCATGGCACCGGGATTAATCCAGGTATTACTACCATCGAGGATCTACTTTTTACCTTCCTGCCTAATTTCCTATATTCTCTCCTCGACACCTCATCCTTGTCTTATTTTGTTCGTTCCAATGCGTACAATGACCTTCTGCTGGTCCCTGTTCCTCTTGAGAATATTCCGCACCCTGTCAAGGTATCCTTGATCCTGGCACTGGGGAGCAACACAGTATTCTGGTGTCTTGTTTTTGGCCGCAGAAACATCTGCCTGTGCTCTGACTAGAGAGTCTGCTATTATAATCGCTTGGAACCTGACGTACCTCTCGTCACAGTAGAGCCAGTCTCAGTACCAGAAACTTGGCCATCGGTGATGCATTCTCCTGAAAGTACAGTGCACCCTCCCCCACGTTTTCCAAAGTAGCATACTTGTTTGAGATGGGGATATCCACAGGTGACTCCTGCACTACCTGCCTATCCCTCCTACCTTCCTGGAGGTAACCCATCAACTGACTGTATTTTTGCTCCCTTCCTGAAACTGCCATCCATCACACCACCTGCTTCCTGTAAATTCCTCATTGCGTCTAACTGCCACTCTAATGGATCCATGTGGTCTGATAGAATATGCAACCAAAAACACTTCCTGCAGACGTAACCATCGGTAACATTGAAATCCTTCCTAACCTCCTGCATACAACTGGAAGAGCACATCATTTTGCTAAATACTATCTTTGCACCTTAACGATCTGCAGCCCCAAAAAACAACAAAGTTTTAGTTCTCAAAGTACTGCTCCGGGATTACCTAATATCTAACATTTATATTTTTAATGTTTAACCAAGAGACAGCTCTAAATAAAACATATAATCTAAAAGAGATCCCCTTTCTACTGTCTGTTGTAGATTTAAAAAAAAAAGTAAGGTTACATTTTAAAAATTGAGTCACTTAGCTGCTCCCCTTCTGTTAGCTCCCCACACGTTTCTCCAATGTCAGCTGTGAATTTCACTGTTTATTTTTCTTCGACTGAACTCTGCTGTCCAGAGACACTTGACACTAAACAGCAGAGGCAGTCAGCAGTGAATGTTCACTACTGGGTCACACAGCTGTGCTGGTTTACCTCTATTTTTTTCACCCCTCAAGTGGTATCTGCTTTGTCTCTCTTCCTCCTTTTCTAAAGTGCTGTTGTTTTGATTTTTTTCACAGATCCAAAATAACACAACAGCTTATAAAACAGTACTTACTGCTCCAACAATTTGAGTAAATGAGCTCCAACACTGAAAATACCTCAAAAAGAGGCAACTCTTACAACCACAATTTTTTTCTGTCCTCCATCTTGAATTGCCCAGAATTCTGTAGCCAATCATTTTTGAGGAAATGTAATAGTAAAATCTTTGGTTCATATAATTCATTCTGATACTTTAAAAATGCATTCGCTGATGCAAAAAATATAACACTGGTCTCTTTGAACAATTAAAAACTTAGCATTAAACACCAGAAATATGTTCCTGCTATGAAAGAGAACCGAGCTGGAGCATAAAATCTGTATTAAGTCACATACATACAAATTTATTCAATCTTCTGTGTTAAAGATTAGTGGAATCGGGTCGTAACCGGAACAACAGACCAGTAAGTGCAGGGACTCAGGACAAAGGAGAGAATGGGATATGCATAGCGCAGAGTAAGAGTAGGCAGAGGGAAGTCGTGGGGCTCAGAGGGACTGGAGGCCTGGAGTGCATTTACTTCAATGCAAGAAGTAACAGCATGGATTATTGCATGGAATTAAGATGTTATTGCCATTATGGAGACATGGTTAAAGGAGGGACAGGACTGGCAGTGTAACATT
>NC_063333.1:107095367-107151725 GCF_021869965.1 Rhincodon typus | reverse complement strand
CAAAACTACAGAAGTAAATAATTCTTTTTCATTCTCCAGACAACTATCATAGCTCGTTTCATCAATCGAGATTTGAATGGCGTAATTTTGATGTTTAAGCATGGATTGGACGCTTAAAGTAATTAGAATTATAACTGTCCAGTAAGTTTGATGTGTCAGATAGAATGGAACATTTAAAATGTTTCAGCACATTTGTCAATGCAAGCACATTTGATGGAATGCTTACTTTTGAAAACCAGACTGAATTTCTAAACTAACTTTGCTCCCAAATTACACTTTTTTTCTGCCGCTACAAAGGTAATCCATTTATCATTACATTAACAACAAAATAACTCCAGAAAGGTTTGTGACGTCAATGGAATACAAGTGCTAGCTATCTCAACAAACAGCCTGCCAATGTTCCTCAGGCTCAGATGTACAAAAATGGTTTCTTGGATAGGATACCAAAGTCTCACAACATTCATACACACCACCTGCTCTGAATAGAGTTGTAAAGTTTCTGCGAAAAGTAGTACGCCCTAATATTCAAGCTCAATCTTTGCCTTCGTAACAATGGACCCTGAAACTTAGAATCAAAGTGATGGCCCTTCTCTGAACCTTTTCTTGAAATTCTGGACAGCCAAACTGAGTGGGGAATGAATTAGCAAAGAACAGGAGGCACCTATTAAAACAATAGATTGCAAAATCCAGTTATGAATAATTTCATCCTGTTGTTGCTTAAACAAAATAAATGGGTGCTGGTAAGTATGCCAGGATACATCTCTTGCTCATTCTTCAGTGTGTGTGCATATTTCTCTCCTTTGCCATTGCTTTTATTTATCTAAGATAAATCACAAACACTTCTAAATGCACCATGTTATTTTTCAAATGACTTAATTTGATGAAACAAACTTATAAAAAATGTCAATTTAAAATGATCTTATCTTCAGGTTTAGTACCACTCAATTTCTGTCCAGTATCCCATTCTTTGCTCAAGACAAATTTTAATTTAAAAAATAAACAGAACGTAAACCCAACATATTTGCAACTCATTCAGGAATCTCATCTCTTGACCAGATGCTAAACTTCAGGTAGTTTCACTGGCCAATATTATCACAAATAAACTTGGCCTTTCTGAGCATTAAAAACAACTGCCAAAGCCAGCCAGCCCAGGAGATCCAGATATATACCAGTGTGAATTCCTGCCAGCTGTAGCACACACAATGATACAAATGCGTATATTTAAATACACTTCACTGAGAAAGAATGGCAGTTTTAAATGTATGCAACATCAGCTTTTAAACAATTACAAAAATTGGTAACAAATAAAAGAAACTGAAGGAATGGGCCATAATGAGGAAGTGGCATACTGAGAAATAAGCTTCGGGCACTTTTTTCTTGCATCACAACCTGAACAATTATCCAACGCAATAAGAAAGAAAAAATGCTTGGCTCTACTATGAATCTCAAATTATGAACAAACAAAACAAATTACAGTTTAAAAGAGTAGTAAAATATTCAATCATACCTTAAGATGGAAGAAATATCTAAAGGTGAGCAGCATGAACGTTGCTATCTTTAAGATTTTGGGAAAAATTAGCAGATTAAAGGAAACACACCAATGGGGCATTATACAGAAATGTTCGGCCAGATTTTCCGAGGAGTAACAATCTCACAGATTGCCACTCTGGCACTTTTTCTCATAAAAGGAGCTCTGCATTTCTGAGCAGAGATTCCATTCTGGATGCCCTCAGAAATGCAGAACCTTACCTTCCAATCTGACAACATTTTCATGGCAGAGAACTATCAAAGGAAGGCCAGGTAAACAGGGAACAGGTGAGCAGGGTCGCAGTTAAGTAGGATGCCAGCTGAGTCAGATGCAGATTGGACAGAGGTAGCAAATGGGCAAAGTGCCAGGATACAAAGGTGGCAAGGTAACTGATAGTGTTTAGGTTAGTTCAGCATGGGTAGGAGAAACCAGGTTAGGTAATGTCAGATCAGGTCAGATTGCAGGGCATCTGGACCGGTGGGAAGGAAGGGTGTCACGATCGTTAAGAGGCCTGAGTTACATGTAGCAGCTGGAAGTGTAAGGTAGGTGAGGAGTCAGTTTAATAGCCACTCAGAAGTTAGTCGATGTACTTAATAGTCTAAATTTTTCTGAGTAACCATTTTACTTAATTTAGTTGGAAACGTCAAAAGTCTCCAGTTGAAATGGAGACTTTCAGTGCTCCAGGTGCAGTGGATTTGCCCAACAAAAATTTCAATTTCCCAGTTAATTCCTTTGGATTGTACTATGATGGGGGTTCTGAAAGGTCCCCATGCACAATGTCCATCTACACTGGCTTAATAACTATCAGGGCCAGTGGAAAAAACTAATATTTATTGCTTAAAGCACCATGCAACCAACAGTCAATTTCTTCTGGTAGCAATGAATTTGCTCGATGCCAGCAATTACCAATCTATACGAGAGAGGAAACTGGATGTTACAGAGGTATTTTTGGTCCTGTTCTACTTTTCGAATAATTAAGTAAAGAGAAAGAAAATGCATTTACGCAGGAATTCTCATGATCATGATGTCCAAAACTGGTTCACAGCCAATAAGTACTTTTGAGTTAGAATGTCATCAATATTACAACGTCATTAGAATACTGCTATAATGTTGAGATTGCACATTGAACTAATTAGCCATTTCAGAACTGATCAAACTGAATGGATGCAAGTCACTCTCCATACAGAGAGGCTGCCCAAGACAGAGAATATTGGAAAATGCAGAAGTGCAGTAAACAGGACACAGTTAAACGTCCCATCAACCACAGTGATGCAGAATCTCCCTTAACTGCCTGTAAATATAAATTTGTCCAAATCTTTGTTAAACTTGTACTCAATAACACTAATACAAAAGGCAAAGTAATATACCCTTTTCAGAGAAATTTACCATCTGATTTTCAAAATTATAGATTGTCCTGACAATTCTCTTTTCTGAATGAATGGTGAAGCAGGCACAAGGAGCTGAATGGTTTAGCCCTGCTCCTAATGAATATACTAAACTGAAAACATTAAACAGAGGATATCTGTGAAAAACAGAATTGTATTCACAATATGAAGATTTAATTTCATACGTATATATTATTTGACAGAGAGGAAACAATCATGAAAATTGTTCAAAAAGTATAGATGAATCACCAAGTGATCTGTTCCTTGCATCTGAATCACCTAAATACGCAATATACTATATTAGTTTTGAAGTTACTCAGTTGTTTATTTTACAAAAATGCCTCATACCTAAGAATTGCAAACATGTTTGAAAGTTACACGAAGATAACCAGGGGTTAAGACTTGGCTCAGTATTGTGACTTTTTTAAAAATGTTTTTCTAAAGTAAATTCATTTCCTACACATTTCTGAGGTAACTTGATGGATGAAAGCTTCATAAGGAGAATTTCATGGATGGTGATTAGGGAGAAGATCGGGGGGGCTTGCAGAGTGAAGGCAGCATGCACTGATTAAACAAAAGTCAGTGTGCAGCAAATGCAGTTTTTGAAAAATGTTTCAGTCAGCTCATTCACATGAGAATATATTGCATGCAAATTTTGTGCATTTAGAGCAAATCACTACCACAAAAAAAAAATACGCTCCACATCAGAGTTAACAAAACTCAGGGTTACTATAACAGCTTAAACAGATACTTAATTTTTAAAAAGGGAAAAGAAGTCCAGAATATTCAGATATGGCTAGTGCTCAAGCAGAACCACGAACAGCAACCTCCAACCTCCTAAATATTGTGCCGGGGAATTCAAGACACCAATCCATCTCAATTTCAAACTAATAAATCAACATGTCTATTCCCAACTGTAATGAATGTAACAAGGTCAGCCAGGTAGACCTCATGGAATGAGTTCCTGATTGGACCAGATTAACAGCCCCAATCAGGGACACCTGACTGACAGATATAAACAGGAGTGTCAGAGGTTCTGTTTACTCTGACAGCTGGCTCTGAGTAAGTTGGACCAACGTTAAGTACTATGCATATGTAAATAAAGAGTCACTTGTTGACGGGATACTGGCCTCTAGAGTTCTTTCACTAACATTCTCAGTAAGAAAATCCAATTACCTACTGGCCCAAATCCTGCGTTAATAATCAGCAAAATGGCAATACCACTCACAACTGCTATGGAGTAAATCAAACAACAGCCTCCAAAGTATCTACAAGAACAACTACACTTAAAAATCCAGAAGCTCTGCTCTGACCTACCATGCACCTCCATAGGCTATGCTACTGAACCATCATTAAATGGATGTAATGGCATGAAATTGGGGTACTAACAATTAGTTACCCATGAACACAGCAGAAAAAGTTAGCATTGTTACATTTAGCAGTAACTGATGTTTTAAATAGCATGATATGTGAACCCTACTTATAAACAACCTCTGTGGCCCTGTAATTATAATTTTACAAATTACTCATTTCTTTAGAAATTAGTGTTGGAGACCTTTTCGTAAAATTAAAACACGTGTTTCACTGTTCTTTTTTTCCCCCTCTTTTTTCTCTTCTTCCTTACCAATCTTTATTCTTCTTTCCATAGATGGGTTAATTTAAATGCTTACTTCCATTAGGCAGTATTTTCTTTCCAATTTCAGAAAACTGAGATCACGAATTTTTCCAGGTCCTGTGCACACACCCAAGAGGGAATGCAGTTATTGAGATTTTCATGGGAACACATCCCCCTAATTAGCCTAGAGACTGAATCATCATGATGGATTGATTATAATGGCATCTAAGTACTGCACACAGTACTGGTCACTCTACTAATGCACTTGAAACAGTTCAGAGAAGGCTTATTAGACTAAAACCTGGATGAGTGGATTGCTTTATGAGGAAAGACAAGACAGGCTAGGCATGTATCCTCTGGCGCTTAGAAGTGTCAGGGCAACAACTGAAATATACAAGATCCTAAGGGAATTGAGTGGGTGGATACGAAAGGATGCTTCCTTTTGTGAGAAAATCTAGAACGAGGGGCCACCCATTTAGGGCAAAGAAAGGAAAAAATTTTGAGGGTTGAGTGTCTTTGGAATTCCCTTCCTCAAAAAGCAGTCAATGCAGAATCCTTAAATAATTTTATGGCATAAATAGATAGATTCTTGATCACCAACAGAGATAAAAAAAAATTGAGTATATGCAGGAATATAGAGTTGAGGTTAAAATCAGATCAGCCATGATCTTACTGAATGGTGGAGCAAGGTCAAAGGGCCAAGTCACCTACTCTTGTTTTTTCTTTGCATATTTATGTAATAAACGATGTGTTCTAGTGGTGCAGAGGTTGATTTCCAAACTCTGGACCATAAGGTCCAGGTTCAAACTGTACCTGCCTTAGGAGGTTCTGACAACCTGGATGGCACCAGATTGTAAGAACAGAAGGGTCAACCAGACATCTTCCAGTTGAAAGAAGCTGCAGGGTGCAACAGGCAGTAAAGCAAAGAAGAGAATGCTTCAGGATTGAAACACACTCTCTCCAACTTTTCTAAACTTTAAGTTTTAAGAACGATTTAAGCAGCTTTAAGAAAATTGGATCTTGAAGATGGGCTACTAATGTAAGGGTGTCTGCCTGCCTACATTTATTTGACCTTGGTAGGGTTTCTTATGAATTAAGACGGTTACCTGCTTTATGTGGGCAGGTAGCCCTACTGCATCCTCCAAACCACCTCTGTGCAAACAGCTAGGAGTTGGGATTGATTCAGGCAACTCGCACACTAGCTACTTTTGCCCTCACATACTACTCAGCTCTTACTAGCCCAGGTCTAGGAGAATTCAAAATTTTGTCATGGCTCACCAAGGATTTTTCAATTAGATTTGTTCAAGAGCCCAATTCTCTTAGAAGTGGCCCTGCAGAGAGTACTATATTAGGTCAGGCACCAATTTCCACTCAAAATACAAGAGACCGTATGAGTGGCTGCCAACAAGAGAAAATTGATCCTTTGCCATTAGCCACAAAAATCAAGGCCAACACTTCAAGCATGGATTGTCTCAGCAATGGATTGTCTCAACATGTCCATGATCTAGGTTGATGTATCAGTGTAGTATAGGGATATATTATTAGAGTTGACATCGTTCAGATTAAAAGTTATCAAGTAAGGTCCACTTGTACATACGCACAGATAGATACAAAAGATTCCATGTTCCTATTCAGAAAAGTGCAAGCACTCGTCCTACGAAGATACTTCCCTCGATTACCTGAACAATATATATGATTTACTGATTGTTTGCTGTGAACAATGACTGCACATTACAGGTAACTAACTCGCTGTGAAGCATTCTGGAGCATCTGGAAGATGTAAGAGACACTAAATATGGGGCAAAAGCAAATGTTACGTCCCAATTTCCCTAAATACAGAAACAGTAAAACTGATCAGTTGTCTTTACCATGAAAGCAGTAAAACTGTTAGAAACCATAACTAAAAGTGTTAATCAGCATTTAGAAAGGTGTGGATTTTTGAGGAATAGGCAACATGAAATAACAGCTTGAGTTATGCTTGACAAATTTATTTCAATTCTTCAAAACAACTAAGGAGATGGACAAGGGAAAGCATTGGAAACATCTGTATTTCAAACAGATGTTTGATAATGAACTACTAATACAGATTCATTACGAATGTTAAGGTCTACACAATCGAGGCAAAGTAACAGCATGGACAGAGGTATAATTGAAGAATGGAACAGAAAGTGAAAGGCATTTTTCAGATGATGTAGCATCCCAAGAGTATCTTCTTCTCAGCTCATGAACGATTTGAACTGGGCCAAGTCCATGATCTCACCTCATCAAAATGTGTTCATGACAACAAATAAATAGGCTGTCTTAATCCTAGATAATACACAACATGCTTGCCAGCCAGGTGAAGTCACATAGTATCAGGGTGAGCTGGCAAAATGAATACAGAACTGTCTTTGTGGTAAGAGACAAGGTAGCAGTGGAAGGATGCTTTTCAGAATGGAGGGTTGTGACTAGTGGTGTTCCACAGGGATCAGTGCTGGGACCTCTGCTTTTTGTGGTCTACATAAATGATTTGGAGGAAAATGTGGCTGGTCAAATTACTAACTTTGCAGATGATACAAAGATTGTGGAGTTGCAGATAGTGAGGGGGGGACTGTCAGAGGATACAGCAGGTCATAGATCAGTTGGAGGCATGGGCCGAAAAATGGCAGATAGAGTTTAATCCGGACAAACATGAGGTGATGTATTTTGGAAGGTCAAATACAGGTGGAAACTATACAGTGAATGGCAAAACCCTTAGGAGTATTGATATGCAGAGGGATCTGGGTGTGCAGGTCCACAGATGACTAAAGGTAGCAGCGCAGGTAGATAAAGTAGTAAAAAAGGCCTATGATATGCTTGCCTTCATTGGAAGGGGCACTGAGTATAAGGATAGACAAGTTATGCTGTAGCTTTTTAAAACTTTAGTTCGGCCACACTTGGAATATAGTGTACAGTTTTGGTCACCACACCACAAGAAGGATGTGGATGCTTTGGAGAGGGTACAGAAAAAGTTTACCAGGATGTTGTCTAGTATGGGGAATTTTAGCTATAAAGAATGGTTGGATAGACTGGTTTGTTTTCACCGGAACTCAGGAAGTTGAGGGGTGACCTGATAGAAGTTTATAAGATTGTGAATGGTATGGGTAGAGTAGAATGTATGCGGCTTTTTCCCCACGGTGGACAGGTCAATTACTGGGGTCACACGTTCAAGCTGTGGGGTCGGGGTTGTATAAAAGAGATGTGTGAGGCAAGTTTTTCCATACAAAGGGTGGTGAGTGCCTATAACATGCTGCCAGAGGTTGTGGTGGAAACAAACACAATAGCAGCATTCAAGCAACACCTGGACATATACATGAATAAGAAGGGAGTAAGGGAATACAGGGATATGGATCCTCTAAGTGACAACAGTTTTAGTGTGGAAGGACAAAAGTGTCAGCACAGGCCTGTTCCTGTGCTGTACTTTGTTCTTTAAAACTGAAGCTCACCTAATAAAAGATATGGATATCAAGTTCATTGAGTGAAAGAAAAGCTGTGAACAGTTGATTTTCAAACTGGATGAAGCAGGGATGTTACACATACAGCTTTTCTTAATCTAAATTAATGACTTAGACCTGGATGTGCAGGACACAATTTCATAATTTGTAGGTGACAGAATTGTAATGTAGATTGTGATAGACTTCAGGGAAACATAGGCTGGTGGGATAGATAGACACGTGTTGGTGCAATGTTGATACAGAGAACCGTCAATATATTGAGGGAAGAATAAGGTCACGCAATAAAAAAATAACGGATATAAATTTTAAAAGGTGAGAAGTGGTTGAACCTAGGGGTGTATGTGTACAAAGCAGCAAGGCTGGTTGAGCAAGTATACAGGATCCTGATTTTAACAAATAGGGGTAGCGTATAAACCAAGCAAGTTAAGATTAACCTTCCTACCACACGGACTCAAATAAAACTGACACAATATCCAGTGTAGCTAAGCTGGGCACCATGCTTCAGGAAAGATGTGAACATATTACAGAGTTGCCGAAAAGATTGACAAATATATAGACCCTGGAATGTCGAACCTTAAATTATGTGGATAAATTGGTGAAATTAGGGCAATTCTTGGTAGAGAAGGGCAAATTAAGAGATGTGAAAAAGGTTTTCAAAATCATGAGAGTCTATACAGAATAGAGAGACAGAAGAGGTTTCCCTGGTCAGAAGACTGAGAACTAGAGGATATTGGCCAAAAATAACTGCTCCATTAATCAGTAAGATCAAGGCTGATCTGACAATCCTCAACTTCACTTTCCCACCTTTTCCCTATATTCCCTTAGTGATTAAAATCCGTCCATCACAGCTTGAATATACAGAACAACAAACCTCTACAGCCCTCTGCGATAAAGAATTCCACAGGTTCACTACCCTGCAAGAAAATATTCCTCCTCATCTGACTTCGATAGGCAAACCCTTACTCTGAAATTATGCTCTTTGGTCCTAGGCTCTCTCACAAGGGGAAACAACCTGTTTATATCAACCCCGTCAAGCTTCCTAAGAATGCTATGTTTCAATAAGGTCGCTTCTCATTTTTCTGTGCTCCAAGGTGTACAATCCCAACTTACTCAACCTCTCCTCATAAGAAAATTCCTCTATAACCAGGTTTAACCCAGTGAACCTTTTCCAGATTGCCTCGAAAGCCTTCCCTCGGAGGACCAAAACTGTTCACAGTATTCCGTGGTTTGACTTGTGTCTTATGTAGTTTTAATCAAGACTTTCCTATTTTTACACTCCATCCCCTTTGAAATAAAGGCCAACATTCATTCGACTTCCCTATTACCGCTGAACCTGTGTGTTAGCTTTTTGTAACTCATCCAAGAGAACCTCCAAATCCCTCTGCAAAGCAAATTTCTGCAATCCTTCTCCACTTAATATTCAGCTCCTCTATTCTTTCTGCCAAAACGCATAACTGTTCATTTTCTCATAGTATATTCCATCTGCCAAATGTTTACCTACTTACTTAACCTGTCTATATCCCTCTGCAAATTCTGTGTCATCCTTACCACTTGTCTTCTCACCTATTTTGTCATTTACAAACTTGACAACAGTACATCCATTGCCCTCATCCAATTGATTGACACATGTTGTAAATAATTATGGCCCTAGAACTGATTCCTGTGGCATACCGATACTACCGGTTGCCATCCTGAAAATGCCCTACGTTAGCCAATCCTCGGAGTATGCTAATTTACTATTGTCAACGTTGTCGGTTCTTATAAAGTAGCCTTATGTATGGTACCTTACTGAACACCTTTTGAAAATCCAAAGGTATTAAATTCACTGCTTCCCTTCATCTATCCCAAGTTACCTGCACAAAGAATTGTAATAGATTTGTCAGGCATGATTTGCCCTTCATCAAGTCATGCTGACTCTGCCTGATTATATTACATAATTCTCAATGCCCTGTTATCACATATTTCAGACTGCAACATTTTTCCAATGACAGATGTTAATCTAACCAGCCTCTCTCTTTTTTATACACCTCCCTTTTTGAATAAGGTAGTTTTCTAATTCTCTGGGGCTTTTCCAGAATTAAGGATTCTTGGAAGATTTCTACCACTGCATCCACGATCTCTGTTGCTGCTGTTATGGACCAGACCAGACCCCCTCAAAATATTTTAAGAAAGTAGCCTCGGTCCTAACTTTTTCTTATTGTCAAAGGCAAACATGAAGTGCCTGTTCCAGATGCAATGCGACCGATCAAACTATCCAAAGTTAAGCAAAACACAATTTAAATATTGCAGTTAAAATACAACCGAAAAAAAGAGGAATTTAGAATAATAACTCTACTGAAAATCTTATCAGAATAATAGATACAGTAACAATTACTGATCAACTGTCCCAATATTGTAGCATCCCATAAACACACCCCTTAGCAAAAAAGGGAAATTCAGACACAGATTCTCACATGCAGGTCTCCTATTCAGGAGGGAAAAACATCAAAATTCAGAGAGAGTAGCAGCCAGGGGACATTTAAAGAAGCTTCCAACTCTGCGACCACAACAGGTTCTGATGCTACAGGCTCAGAAACCCAGAAATCTGGATCAGAGAGAACTGGCCACACCAATTCAGGATGTTTAAAAAAAAACCAAGCTATTCACTCAAGTGGTCTTCAGTAGCCAGCTCCATACCTCTGCCTTACAAGCTCTCTTCAAAAAAACAAAACCAGGAAAAACAGCCTCTTAAAGTGACAGCATCGTCACAGTATTTCCTTTAATACCCTTGGATACAATCCATCAGATCTAGTGGACTAATCGTCATTAGCTCATTAGTTTCTCTAGTGATAGTTATCATATTTATTTCCTGCTCCAAGTTTTAGTATTTTTAGAATGTTACCAGTGTCTTCTACCTTGAAGAAGAATGCAAAGTACTTATTCGAATCTTCTGCCATTTCCGGATTACCGTTATTATTTCTCCAGACTCGTTCCCTAAGTGGCTTATGTTCAATTTGGCCTGTCTCTTTCTTTTCTAATAAGAACAAAGAAAATACAGCACAGGAACAAGGCATTCAGCCCTCCGAGCCTACACAAACACTTTTTGCCCTTCCATACGAAGCTACTGTCCTTTTTTATATTGCTTGTTAATTTCCCCTCCAAGTTTATTTTCTCCTTCTCTCTTTTTGGATATTTTTTTGCTGGTTTTTAAAACTTAATCAATCCTCTGGCTTACCACTAACCTTTGCCAAAATATGCACGTTTTCTTCCTTTCAATCAATTGCTATGCTCAACCTTCTTGGGTCAGGGTCTGTTTACAGATAATTTATTGAAGCTTGAACAAAACCAAACCACTCTTACCAAGTTCTTAAGCTAGCAAAATTAAATGCTCAATGCATGGTTGTCATTATTAAATAAAATTCAGGCCCAGTTTCAGCACAAGAGAAAGATATGATTGTAATTGTTAAACATCAATAAGAAAAACAACAAAAAGCACACCAAAAGAAGGAAAATGTGGCATTCATTAAAAAAAATCTGAATATTCACCTATCAAAAAAGTAACTCATAATTGCTGCAATTTAAAACATCACAAGCCTATACAGATTGACAACTGTAAAACAGTAGAATGCTTGTGTTCATAATGCAGGTATGTGGAAAAAGAAAGAAGCAAAAGTGGAATGCAGAAAAAACAGGGCAAAAAAGAAAGAGGGCCATAGTGCAAAATAAAGCCAAGATGACTCATCACTGGCGGTCCCTAACAGACAAGGATGACACTCTTCCATTCTCAGGGCGAAACTGTAGGTGGCTGTACAGATCAATGCGGCTTTCGCAGGCATCGTTACACTTGGGGCAGAAGGTAATTGCAAGTAGGGATGGGTGGGGCATTGGTGCAGCAGTGCGCTCCTTTTACTGTTTTCGCCTGGCTTCCACATTTTACTGATGGCTACTCTCAAGGTGCTCAATGCCTTCCGGAGCTCCTCTTCCACTTGGATGGTTTTGAGGCCAGTGATTCCCAAGTATCTACGGGAATGCCACACTTCCTCAGTGAGGCCTTAAGGGTATCGATGAAGCACTTCCTCTGCCCACCTGGCGATCACCTGCTGTTTTGAAGCTGCAAGTCGAACATCTGGTTAGAGAATCTCATGTTGGTCATGCGGGATGACACGCCCAGCTCAAAGCTGATTGAAGGTGGTCATTGCCTCGATGTTGGGGATATTGGCCTGGTCAATGACGCTGGTCTTGGTGTTTCACTTTTCCCAGCTGATTCGCAGAATCTTGTGCAGGCAGCGTTGGTGGTTCTGCCCCAATGCCTTGAGGTGTCTACTCTAGACAGTCCTCATCTCACAACCATATGGGAGGACAGGAACCACCACAGCTCTGTAAACCATGATCTTGGTGCTGGATCTGATGTTGTTACGCTCGAACACCCTTTTCCTCATATGGCCGATGGCTGCATTAGCACACTGGTGCAGGATCTCTTCACTGGCAGCAGCTTTGGCTGACGGGCACTCCCAAGGTATGGGAAGTGGAAGTGGTCAACATTCTCTAAGGCCTCCCCATGGGCCTTTATAATCAGGAGGTTCACTCACAATGCCAGACCAGGTTGATGGATAACCCTTGTCTTACAAATGTTCAGGATGAGACCCATGCTTTCATGTGCCTCCATAAAAAGGTACTGATGATGGTCAGGAGTACATCCTGTGAGATTGCATATACACAAGCATCACCTGCATACTGCAACTCAATAACACTGCTTGGAGGGACTTTGGTTCTGGCTTGAAGGCAGAGGAGGTTGAACAATTTCCTGCTGGTTCTGTAAGTTAGCTCCATTCTCGCGGGGAGCTTGTCAGTTTGTTGGAGGTGAAGCACTGCAGTGATGAAATGTTAAAGGGTTAATATTTGTTCTGCTGACATGTAAGAAATTAGGTGCTAAGCTGCGCCGTGGGCGCCTCCGTCTCGCAGACAAAATGTGGTAATCTAATTATACTCTGCTCTCTGTAAATGTTGAACTAAGGCTAAAAAGATAAGGAACTATCTAGTCGTACACATTGTTTTTGGGCGGCTGACCTTTGCTTCTACTGTTAGATGATTAAGTTACGTACTATCACTGTTGCTAGGCATGTGACTATGGGGGAGTAAAAAATTGTATCTTGCATACCTGACTGACTGTGATGTAAAATCCTATATAAAAGGGAGGACGGTTCCCTTATTAGAGGGCATCGCTTGACACGGCTCCGCAAGCCCTGCGAAGATTGTTAAGTGATCCTCCAAAGCTTGTACTTGCTTAAATAAACTGTGGCTATTCACAGAAGCTGGCGTATTGCATTTGTATCAAGTGTGTAGGAATCTTCGAAAAGGGAACCTAACAGTGAGATAGATCAAGAACACTGTTGGGGTAATGACACAGCCCTACTTGCCACTGGCCTGAACAGGGAATGGGTCAGTGTGGAGCCAATTGCCATTACAACGACTTCCATGTTGTCGTGCAACAGACAAAGGATGGTGATGAACTTCACTGTGCAACCAATGCAAAGAAAGAAGCTCCATAATGCTTCCCAACTGACAATATCAAAGGCCTTTGTAAGGTCAAAGGCGGCACGTACAGGGGTAGGTTCTTTTCTCTTCATTTCTCCTGCAGCTGTTGTGCGGTGAAAATCATGTTGTGCTCCTCCATGGCCGAAAGCCACACTGTGATTCCGGGAGGAGTTCCTCAGCCAAAGGGACAAGACAGTGGTGGAGGATCTTGGCGATGACTTTTCCAATGGTCAACAGCAGGGAGATTCTCCTGTAGCTACCACAGTCAGACCCGTTCCCTTTTTTTGCAAATGCTCATAACTGTGGCATCTCAGAGCTCTCCCAGGATGCTCTTCCCTTTCCAGATAAGGCAGACAAGGGTGTGCAGCTGCAGCAGGAGCTTTTTGCGCTCGCACTTCAATAGCTCAGCAGGGATACCGCCTGCTCCAGCAGCCTTGTTGTTCTTAAATTGGTGGATGGCCTTCTCCATTTGACGCATGCTAGGGTGTTGCTGAGGTCATGGCGTGTAGCATGCTGTGGGATGCATTCAAGGACTCTCGGATCAATGACAGAGCCCTGGTTGAGGAGGTCTCTG
Organism: Rhincodon typus; assembly: GCF_021869965.1. Lineage (NCBI taxonomy): Eukaryota > Metazoa > Chordata > Chondrichthyes > Orectolobiformes > Rhincodontidae > Rhincodon > Rhincodon typus. The sequence continues at coordinate 107,137,636 of NC_063333.1, read as the reverse complement.
AAGTCCTCCCCCCAGCTAAGATAACTAACATGGTTAAAGAAAGCAATCTAAAGACACAGTGTCTTAATGTGTGGAGCATTCACAAGAGGACAGATTAATCAACAGCATAAATAGCTATACAGAGTTATAATATAGTTGTGATTACGGAGATATGGCTGCAGGATGACCAAGGATGGGAATTAACATCCAGCTATATTCCATATTTCTGAAGGGCAGACAAATATTGAAAGAAGGTGCAGCATTGTTAATAGATTAAAAAAAATCAACACAACAGCGAGGAAGGGTATGGAATAAATAAGAATACGGTGTTGAGATCAACTATGATCATATTGAATGGCAAAGGCGGCTCAATGGACCAAATGGCCTACTTCTGATCCTAGTTTCTATGTTACAAGTAATCACCCTCAGTACAGATGAATGCGTTTGATATTTCAAGTTTCAGACATAATTTGCATAACAATATTGAGATGAAGGTCTTTCCAGTTATTAGGCATTAACACAACACTCTAGAGATTCTTCACATATTTCTACCCTTAGTGAAAGTTGCACCACCTTTTAATATCTATTTCTTTCACCTCGAGAGGTTTATTTACCTCTATCCAAAAGCCGAACACTATGAAGATTTGTAGGAATAACCAATAATGGCATTGGTTGATCTCAAAAAACTGACTTGTGATGAAGACTCATGATATATTAATACTCAAATAGTCATTTGGTAGTTCAGAACTTGAGCATTGCTCAAAAAAGATATATCTTGTCAAATTTATCACTTTGCACTAGTCAGGACAATTCTCAAGAATGCCAATTCATAGGGAAAACGATTATTTACAATGCATGAAAGGAGAATGCTCTGTTTGGTTGGTAAATGGACTAAGATTAATAGATTGGCAACATCTCTACCTAAAAGATTGACTTTTACAAAAGTATATATGGCATGTGGATCACCAACTTACAGACCGTCATTCAAGGCATCAATCATGGCCAGTTTCAGCTCTTCTAGAATCAACAGAATTTACATTTTACCGACTCTTTTCATGCAGTGGTACAAGCAAAGCCAGCTCAACTTAATTGTAGGAAGTAGCAGTCATCCATAGGCTATAACGTTCAGTTTTCTACTTCCTGACAGTGAACTTTTACAAATTGTTAGTTTCAGAGACACTCCCTCATTTCTGGAATTTGACTTTTCAGTAAAAGTTTCAAATTTAATAACACTGCCCAGCCCTCCAAACCAGCTGTGCAATGATTTGCTTGAAGTCACAATTACAAATTCAGTGGTTTAATAAGAGTAACTGTCAATTTTAAAGCAATATAAAATGCTCAGCTGCTGCAGTAACACCAAGGCAACACTGTTCAGCTGAAACACTACACAAGCTAAACAATGCACAACTTTACTGGACAAAGAAAATCAAAACAAATCCTCGCAATGATCTGTAAGCCTTAATGTAACTTATGCATCAATACAACATGTGTTGAGATTTTACATTTCACACCCCACTTTTCTTTTAAACATTTCTTTTTTGTGTTCTTCAAGGCAAAGAACATTTGTGAAGAAGAATGGAACATTCAGCATTTTGGAGAGAGCAGCTGGTCAGGGACGGCAGTTAGATACAGCAAGTCCTTACTTAAAGTTGTGGTTGTGGTTATGAAAATCACAACATCAACAAAACAACTTTAAATGAATAAGTTTCCAAAGGAATCAATGTTAAGAATCAGAGTGATATTCATTTAGACTTTATTCGCCCAGAAAAAAGCCAAATGTGCAAATTTGAACTTGATATCATAACGTATAGCATGATGCATTCTTAGCCGAGATAACTTTGTAAAATAGAATACATCACTAAGTATAAAAGAAATACAAGAATAATTACTGTATAAAATGACCGTCATCTGCCACTAGACAGAGCCCTTCTGCATCAGTTCAGATCCATAGCGGTAACTCCAAAAGGCAATGATGTTAAACCAGGACTGCAAATGCAATGCAAGGAAATAGGCCTTTTTTAAATTTAAAAAAAATGCTTTAGAAATGACTAAGTGCAGCAGCTTCATGTCAAATCTTCCTTAGAAGAGAAAGGCCCTTTACATTCACGCAGAAAGATGTCTCAACCAGAAACTCTCAAAGGCCAAGTGAAACCCTTTCATATCTCATAAGTCATCTCTGTAATCTGAACAAATAAGATTATTATTTTAAAAGATAATTTGATCTTACAGTAATATTAGCTCAGAGTATTTGAACTATCAACTTGTCTAATTTTATCTGACTACCAATAGTGTCACTACAATAACTCAGTAACTCTTTCAACCCACAATCATTTCACATCCATGAGCCTGTTCCTATCATTTATGACATCAATACATTCTCAATAATATATGCATGATCAGCTATGTTTAAAGTCATCTTGGCTCTCAATTTTAGAGTCTATTACCAGTTCCCCAATTGGCTTACTGCCTTAGCAAATCCATGATTTCAGTTTACTTTGTATCCACCGGCACATAATTTGCACTTTGTGGCAGATTTTCAGACTCATACAAACTAACAGCAGGACAAAAAGACACTGGGAAAGAGTATAAATTCAAATTGCACTGACTGCACACTTTGTTACTGGTACTCGTTAAGTATCATTCACCACAAAGCTGTAACTTTGACACACACGTTTTAGATCGGGTATAACCTTTTACACTTAGAGACACTGCGTGTAAAATATGTGACAGCTTCCTGAAATTGTTTTAAAACAATCTATAAAAACTAATAATGAATGAATAATTTCAGAAGTTCCTATTATAAAAACAAGTTCAGTTAAAAAACAATCATATCCCAATTTCACTCTTCATGGACTGCAGCTATTTTCTCACTCAGCTAGTCATTCATGCATATTGATTTCATGGGGTAACTCATGGAACACTAAGTTTATAAGATTGCAAATGGCATGGATAGAGTGGAAAGTATGAGGCTTTTTTCCCAGGGTGGAAGGGTCAATGTCTACAGGACACAGGTTCAAGGGTCAGTGCGGGGCGTTGGAGACATAGGATTTAAAAGATGCGGGAGGTAAGTTTTTCACATAAAGGGTGGCGAGTGCCTGGAACGCACTGCCCGAGGTGGTGGTGGAAGCAGACAGTAGCAGCACTCAAGAAGCACCTGGGTGAATACATGAATAAGAAGGGAATAGATGGATACGGACCCTTTAAGTGAAGGCAATTTGAGTACGGAAGGGCAAAATGTGTCGGCTCAGAGGGCTGAAGGGCCTGTTCCTGTGCTGCATTGCTGTTTGATCTTCTGTAACTTTTCACGCAGAGGGTGGTGCATGCATGTATGGAACGAGCTGCCAGAGGAAGTGTTGGAGGCTGGTACAATTACAACATTTAAAAAGACATCTGAATGGGTATATGAATAGGAAGGGTTTAGAGGGACATGGGCCAAATACTGAAAAATGAGACGAGGTCAGATTAGAATGTGTGGTTAGCGTGGATGAGTTGTACCGAAATGTCTGTTTCTGTGCTGTATCACTCAATGTTATACAGTAACTCATCTCCACATCATTCAGCAAGAAATTAAGGGCTCAATCCTGCCTTGGCAAATGCCACAGCCTGATAAACTCAAAGCAATCACACTAGAAACTTCATAGAGGATAAGACACAGATTTAAAAAAAAGACTGTAATAATCTGTCCTTCCATTTCGGCACTGACATCCATCAAAACCGCCACAGCACTGAAATACAGTAAAATCGCACTCAGTAGAATTGTAGAGGGCCCATCCACAAACCATCATTAAGCACAGCTTCAAGAGATCCAAGAAAACCAGAGTGCAAAAGGCTCTGTGGCAAAGATAAAGGAAGCATTCTATTTTTCTGGCAACATGCAGGGATCTGTTAGCTCAGTTGGCTGGGTGGCTCGTTTGCGATGCAGAGCGACCTCAACCATGGAGATTCAATTCCCACACCACCTGGTGAAGGACTCCTTCTCAACCTCTCCCCTTGCTTACAGTGTACTGACCCTCAGGTTAAACAACCACCAGTCACCTCTCCTTGATGTGACAGCAACCCTAAGGTCCTCTGGCAACTTGATCTTACCTTTTGCTTTGAATGCTTCCCAGTGATTTCGTGCTGATTTACATTCAAGTAGCTGTTTCCAATCCAATTTTGCAAAGTGATGTGTATGCATTGGGCCTCCCAAATTTAAAACTTTTACTGTTGGTCTAACTCTGATTTTTTTTTCCAAATCACTGGACTAATACTGAATAAATTATAACCATAAATGCAAAATGCCGCCTTACTGATACCCTGTCCTATCCCGTTTCACACCCAAAGAAGTCTAAATTTCCCATTCTGTTATGTACTGGCTGCATACTTACTATCTCCTTCTGTTGCCAGCCTGATACCCAAAAATTAGTGCTTTCCTGACCTCCTTCCTCTAAACACACAGCTGAGTCACCCACTGTGATTCAGTTTTGGCATGGGCTTTATTTTTCAGAGGAACTGACCCTGCAACAGTAGTCAGACCTGCATAACGACCAGAGACCAACAGCCACTGAAGGGATCCCTACATTACCTATCTAGTACTCCTCATTTGTCTACCACTCACTTGTTTCACCTGTCTGCATATTGTTAAGTTACAGGATGACCACCTCATGGAACATGCTAAAAGCAGTACGGATAGCTTCAAAGATGCACTGTAGTGACACCAGATGCTGGTCAAGCCCCAAAACCCATTTTTCAAGTTCTTCCATTTGATGACACTTGCTGCTCATGAGGCAATGAAGAACACAATTGGCCTCCTGAAGTTTTTACATGCCATGCAATTAGATCAATGTGCCTTGTTGTATGTCTCCATATCAGACTACTAACCAAAATCTTAATTTTTAACCCACTGTTCCAATTTATAAGGAAACAAGAAAGTATGAATTCAGATTTACCATCTACCTGCTGTCCTGTAACTCGAATCCTCACTTAATTTTTGGTTTTGCTGAATACAATGAGGCACTTTAACTCAGGTCGACACGATCATGTGGGCCCACTTTCCGGTTCTATTTCTGTGTATAGTTATCAGCTACTCAGCTAATTACTTTATTAGACTTAAATAATAGACTTTATCTATGTCATGAACTACAACAAATGTTGAAAGCAAAAACTATTAAATCCTTCTCCCTTTCCAAGAAATTCTCAACCTTTGGACTCTGCTAGCAAGGTATCCTGTTACGCAACCATTCTCATTCAAAGCAGCCCACTGGGCTGACGTCTGTATCACTGACTTAAATATTAAGGACTAGCTACCTAATGCACTGAAGTAAATCATTAAAATTACATAATCAGCATCTCCTATTAGCATGACCTCCATCCCTGCTAAGGGCAAGAGTTGCAACGTTGCAAGTCCATGATCACATAGAAATATAGAAAATAAGTGCAGGAGTCGGTCATGTGGCCCTTCGAGCCTGCACCACCATTCAACATGATCATAGCTGATCATGCAATTTCAGTTTCCCATTCCTGCTTTTTCTCCATGTCTCTTGATCCCTTTAGCCACAAAGGCCAGGTCCAGCTCCCACTTGAATATATCTAACACATTGGCCCCAACAGCTTTCTGTAGTAGAGAATTTCACAGGTTCACAACTCTCAGAGAAATTCTTCCTCATCTCAGTCCTGAATGGCTTACCCCCTATTTTTACACTGTGACCCCGAGTTCTGGACTTCCCCAACATCAGGAACATTCTTCCCCCAGCTCGCTTGTCCAGTTCCATCAGGATTTTATATATTTCTATGAGATCCCCTCTCATTCTCCTAAATTCCAGCAAGTACAAGCCCAGTCAGTCCAGTTTGTCTTCATACGTCAGTGTTGCCATCCTGGGAATCAGTCTGGTGAACCTTTGCTGGACTCCCTCAATAGCAAGAATGTCCCTCCTCAGACCAAAAACTGCACGCAATACTCAAAGTGCGGCCTCACCAAGGCCCTGCATAACTGCAGCAAGACATCCCTACTCCTACACTTAAATCCTCTCACTATGAAGGAGAGCATGTCGTTAGTTTTCCTTACTGCCTGTTGCACCTGCAAGCCAACCTTCAGTGACTGTTCCACCTCACCTTTTCCTAAACTGCCACCATTTAGTTAACAATCCGCCTTCTTGTTTTTGAAAGCGACGTGGATAACCTCACCTTTATCCACATTATACTGCATTTGCCAAGTATTTGCTCACTCACCAACCCTGTCCAAGTCACCCAGCAACCTCTTAGCATCCTCCTCACAGCACACACTGCCACCCAGCTTGGTGTCATCTGCAAATTTGGTGATATTGCATTCAATTACATGGTTCAAATCATTAATCTGTACTGTGAACAGCCAGGGTCCCAGCACCAAACTCTGCAGTACCCCACTTGTCACTGCCTACCATTCTGAAAAGGACCCATTTATTTCAAATCTCTGCTTCCTGTCTGCCAATAAGTTCTCTATCCATGTTGACACATTATCGCCAATACCATGAGCTTTAATTTTCCTCACTAATTTCTTACATGAAACCTTGTCAAAAGCCTTTTGGAAGTCCAGATACATAACATCCATTGATTCACCCTTGTCCACTCTACTGGTCACATCCTGAAAAAATTCCAGAAGATCTGTCAAGCAAGATTTCCCTTTAGTGAATCCAAGCTGCTTGGGACCGATTCTGTCCCCGTTTTCCAAATCCTCAGTTATTACATCTTTAATAATTGACTCCAGCATTTTCCGCACCACTAATGCCAGACTAACTGGCCTATAACTACCCATTTTCTCTCTCCATCCTTCCTTTTAAAAAAAAGTGGGGTTACATTAACTACCCTCCAGTTCATTGTAACTCTTCCTTCACAGAATGCCTAAAAATGATCACCAATGTGTCTGCTACTTCCAGGGCTACTTCCTCAAGTACTTTGGGCTGCAGAGCATCAGGCCCTGGGGACTTATCAGATTTTAACGCAATTTCCCCAATACCATTTCCTGACTAATAAGGATTTCCTTTAGTTCCTCATTCATGCTTGACCCTCTGTCCCCTAGCATTTCCTGAAGAATATTTTTGTCCTCTTTCGTAAAAACAGATCCAAAGTATTTGTTCAACTGGTCTCCCATTTCTCGGTTGTCCATTGTGAATTCACATGTAAGGGACCTACATTTGTCTTCACCAGTCGTTTTCTCTTCACATATCTGTGGAAGCGCTTCCATATTCTATTTCCCTTCCAAATTAAACCATTTGTCCTCCTCGGAGTTTCAAATTTCTCCCAATCCTCAGTTTTGTTGCTTTTTCTGGCCAATTTATGTGCCTCCCCTTTGGCTTTAACACAGTCCCCGATTGCCCTTGTTAGCCATGCTTCAGCCACTTTCCCTATTGTACGTTTACACCAGACAGGGCTGAATAGTTGAAGTTCATCCACGTGTCCTTTAAATGTCTGCCAGTGCCTACGCACCGTCAACCCCTTAAGTATCCTTGGCCAGTTTATCCTAGCCAATGCATGCCTCCAACCATCAAAGTTAGCTTCCTCTAAGTTCAGGACCCTAATTTCAAATTTAACTGTGTCACTCTTCATCTTAATGATGAATTCTATCATATTGTAGCCACTCTTCCCTCTTTGAAAGGGCCAAAATCCAAGAGGAAGAAGATCAATGTCTCAGCCCGAAAACAGAATGGTTGAAGAGTGGAGTTCCCAGCACAACCTACATTCAATCTGGAAAATCTTCAAACATTCAACCCAGTTTCAGTGGGATCAAAGTCATCTGCATTAGATTTTTGAGTCCAGACAATTGGGTTCCAGCATTTTCGCTACCGGGTTGTTCAATGAAAACAGTGCTAAAATAGGTGATCTCCGAGAACAAAAATGAGCGGCCTTCATTGTTTATAAATAATCAAGGTTGCAATCATGATGACAGCATTCTAACAGCTCAAGGCCAATGAAGAATCCAAAAGACAGAAATGGAGGAAAGAGAAAGTGTGAGAGATCCAACAGTATGCCAACCTTCATGGAATGGAAAACCTTTTTGAAGCCACCAGGGTCATCTGTAGACCAAAGCCAAATGAACAAAATTCATTTTCAAAGATAATGTCTCTCTTTTAAAGATGTTTTTCTCCACTCAAAAAGACTTCAGGACTTTCTGCTTACTGATATTATAACATTTCAAACAACAAATTAGAAGTGTTTGCATTCCCAGCTGTTCATTGCCGTTGCTGTTATGAATCGCCCACATCCTACAAAAGGGATGAATTCACAGAACTATCCACCAAAGCTATCACACAAAAACTTCTACGTAAAAGTCTGCTTCTATTTCTGTAACGTGAAGGCACAGTGGAGTGCAATTAAATCCTAGATTTTCTATTTTCTTTTCAAACAAGTACTCCAAACATCTCATCTGCAGCAGAGAATATCAAAATCCTTGTTAGCAATCCTCTTGAATCTAAACAAAGAGCTGCATTGAAATTATCTTATTCAATTTTAAAATCAGTAACTGTTGAGCTGTAAAAGTGAGTTACTGTACTACACTTTTTTTAAAAAATTTGGGTTGCAAGATCACTTTTTTTAAAAAAATCAAGCCGTTGCTCAACACAGACATAAAATTCATGCATATATTTTATGAGGCTATTAATGCACAGTTGCACAACTTACATATAATTAAGGGTGTTGTCAGACTTTCGTGAGGCATATACATACAAATGTTATGACACATTTCATCGAAGTTTACATTCCCTTTTGTCTTATAGCAAAGGATATATTACAACTACACTGAGCCTCCTGCAACAATGTATCAGCACAGCCAGAGCTATGCAGACCAGGGCCAATGCAGCTTGCCCTGGGTTCTTAAGGTTTTTGCCTAAATCACATACAAGCTTTTTGAACGACTTCAGTAATGAAACAGCAAATCTTACCTAGCAAGCTGCTACGTTACTTAATTCTTACTTTTTGGACCGTACAGACAGTAGTAAGGGCGGCACAGTGGCTCAGTGGTTAGCACTGCTGCCTCACAGCGCCAGGGACCTGGGTTCAATTCCAGCCTCGGGTGACTGTCTGTGTGGAGTTTGCATATTCTCCCCGTGTCTGCATGGGTTTCCTCCGGGTGCTCCGGTTTCCTCCCACAGTCCAAAGATGTGCAGGCTAGGTGGATTGGCCATGCTAAAATGCCCATAGTGTTCAGGGATATGTAGATTAGGTGGGTTATGCGGGATGGATCTGGGTGAGATCCCGAGGGGGTTGGTGTGGACTTATTGGGCCGAAGGGTCCATTTCCACACTGTAGGGATTCTATGATAATAGTTGGCCACTCACCTCTTTGGGTCTGTCCTACTACTCAATCACAGGTGGCCGATCGAACATTTCAATGCATTTTACCCACACCGCCCTCATAACTCTGTACACCAGAGGTAATCAGAAATCTATCAATCACTACCTTAAACATACTCAAAGACTGATCTTCCACAGTTCTCTGTGCTTGAGAATTCCAAAGGTTCATAACCCTTGAGTAAAACAACAGGCTTACCATAGAAAATGATTAAAATATAAAAATATGAAATAACTCAATAGAAAATGAACAGTTCCTTCACCTTCATCAGCTTATCAGAGCTGCCCAACCTGAAAAAATGTGGCATCCTTATTTTCTTGAGCAAGGAGGACCATGTGGCCCACAGCCAACTTACTGTGTTCAGAGGAAGCTTAATTTTGTATAACTGGAAATGAAGAGGCCAGAGATATCCTGTAATTTGAAAAGCCAGGCTCTCAGATTTAACAAGGCTTTGAATAACATGTCAACTAAATAAACTACAAATTTGTAAATACTTGAAACTGAAGATTCAAAATCTTTCTTAAAAATTTGCCGCTGCTGTAACATGTTCTGCAACACGCTGCTCAGCTAAACAGATAGCTAGCATATCGGCAATACACAATATCCTTTCTATCACAAGGTCTTTCATAGCTACTAAATGGACCTCTGCGCCAAGGGATTATTTTGTGCTGAATTAGTCAAAGACCAAGACTGTCTGGCACTGCCACAGTTTCAGGCTGAAGTCAAGCATGAATCATTCTGATTAGTAGAAACTTTTAGAAGTCTCATTTAGTCCAGCATCTTAATGCAGAATCACACAACATTAGAGCAATCAGATACTCCAGTAAGTTTAACCAAAAGCACACTGACGTGAGATGGTGAAGAGAGAAACCAAGTGACTCACCATAAAGGGAGGAAAAAAAGGCAAGCAGTACTTGGCTGCTCTCATGCAGTTCCTTCCACCAGTTCTGTTTGGCACTATTTAAGGCCTGAAATCAGATATCACACCCATCCCCTCAGCTACAGTCCAACACATAACATGGAGAAAATAAACAGCATACATGGTTTTTATCCCAACTACAAATACAAGCAATGATTTAGGGTGAACCCAATACAAAACCAACAGTCAGTGTCACTCCACAGATAGTACTGAGACAGGACCACATAAGTGTCTTACATGTGATGTGCCCTCTGTGATTCTATTTTTGCAGGAAATATCTGCTCTCCATATTCAGCATTTTGATGGCACTTAGATTTTGGATTTTAGATTTTTATTGTCACATGTACTCTAGTACAGAAGTACAGGAGTAAAGTTAAAAAATGTATAATTTTGCCACACATGACATCATGTTAGGCACCAAAGTACCTAGGTACAAAGTAGTAAGAGAAACAAGAGTCAAAAAGCGAAGCATTACTTCATAGAATAATAGAAAAATAAAGAAATAGGCTTTAGTTTTCATTAAAGACTTTTGTAGTTTAAACAAAGAAAATAAAGGACTAACCTAAAAGTTCAACAGTTTTTGACGAGTCCTCCATTTATTTTACTCTGCTGTCTGTTCTTGAAGCCGCCATCGCAGATACTGTTGTTGCTGCTGAAACTGCTGCCTTCCCGGTCTCCTCCGGTGCCTTGGGAACATGCCCGGGCAGGATTCACTCGCACGCCGAACCTTGACACTGCCACGAGCCGCCAAGAGACCAACGAACACAGTGCCGGGACCCTAGGCTGTGACCCACCAAGAGACCAGGCAGAAGCCGCCACGCAGCCAAGAGACCAGGCCAGGGACCCACCATAAGCTGTCAAGAAACCAAGCCCAGGACCCGCCACAAGCCACTGGGAGACCGGGCCAGGAGCCACCGAAAGACCAAAGGGTGAGAAAAAGTGAAAGAAACAGGAGGAGCAGAAGAGCTTCAGGTGGAGCATCGTAATCTGCTGGCATCTTATCCGGAATGCTTAGTACTTTGTCTGTAGATTCTCAGAATATTAATAAGTATCAGTACAGAGTTATTAGTTTAGAGAGGAAAACTACATATTCATTCTCAATAAATACCAATACGACTTTTTTAGGGGGCCCTTCTGTGGTGTAGTGGTAATGTCCCTATCTCTGCACTATAAGGTCCAGATTCAAGTCCCACCTGCTCCAGGAGGTGTGTAATAACATCCCTGAACAGGTTGATTAAAGAAATCGGTTAAATTAAAAAGAAAAAGAAATAATTTAGGATTTCTTAATTTCATTAATAATGAAAAATAAACAAGATTTGACAAAACACAAGTGTTGGAATATTTCTGCCATAAGTAGCTCTCTATCTCTATTTTCAAAGTGATTGTCATAATCACAATTTTTTATATATATTTTATCACAGGACATGGGCATTGTATCATAGAACCCCCTACAGTGTGGGAGCAAGTCATTCGGGCTCATCATGTCCACACCCACCCACCGAAGAACATCCCTGTATTTCTTATGACTAATCCACCTAGCCTGCACACCCCAAGATATTATGGACAAATGAGCATGGGCAAACCACCTGGCTGGCATATAGAATCATAGAATCCCTACAGTGTGGAAACAGGCCCTTCGGCCCAACAAGTCCACACCAGACCTCAGAGCATCCCACCCAGACCCATCCCCGTATAACCCAGCTAATCTACACCTCCCTGAACACTTTGGGCAATTTAGCATGGCCAATCCACCTAACCTGCACATCTTTGGACTGTGGGAGGTAACCGGAGCACCCGGAGGAAACCCACGCAGACACGGGGAGAATGTGCAAACTCCACACAGACAGTCGCCCGAGGCTGGAATTGAACCTGGGTCCCTGGCGCTATGAGGCAGCGGTGCGAACCACTGAGCCACCGTGCCACCCTTCGTTGGATATCTTTGGACTGTGGGCAGAAACTCGCGCAGACACAGGGACAATGTGCAAACTCCACACTGACAGTCGGCCAATGCTGGAATCGAACTCAGGTCCCTGGCGCTGTGCTGGGCTGCTCTTCAGAGAGTCGGTGTGGACTTGATGGGCCAAATGGCCTGCTTCCATACTATAGGGATTCTATGAAGTCATGGTGTGGCCATGTAACAATTCAATTAAATAGCAGTCTGAACACTGTGGTTACGGCATTATTGTAATTGCAATTGATTTTCCACATGCTTTCTAAATATAAATGAATAGATAGCTATTAAAACAGGAAAACAATTTACAGGAATTACAAAAATGTAGTTATCTTGGCTAATCAAAGCAATACAAATCAAATGGCCTCAGGTAGTTTAGTAGTTGTACACAGCACACTCCAGGTGGGACATGTCTTTGAACCCGTAGTTACTCATAAGCTGATTTACAAGGGGATCAAAACTGGTGGCACTGTTCTAAGTTCATTTACGCTCTTTAGGGAACACAATCTGCCATCCTTACCTTGCCTAAACTATAAGTCTACAGACCAATGATATGTGCTTGACTTTTCGATGTCCTATGAAATGGCCAAGCAAGCCACTTAGTAATATAAAGACCACTACATGAGGCTGAATTTGAATAAAACTAAACACAGCATGAAGTATCAACACAAGCAGTAGAAACAACACAGTTCCTGCCCAAATAATGCTGAGTCCTCCTCACTGACATCTACAAACTTGTGTCCAAGTGAGGAAACTGTCCTACAGATTAATTAACCAACTACATCACACAGTTATTCTCAAGGAATCACACCTTATAGTTAATGTCTGAAACTCCTCCATCTCATTCATTGGCATATCTTATCCAACGGCATATCTTATCCAACCAGCAGGACTCAATAGACATGGCAACACAAAGCATATACAGTCAGATGGCTTCAGACCTGGAGTCATCAATGACTATGGACCCCACTTCGTCTCAAGTACCAGATCAAAATCGGCCAGCAAAACTCCTGACTACCTCCTAGTGATTACCTCCTACCATCTTTCTTCAGCTGATGAATCAGTACGCTCCATGTTGAAAGGCAATTGGAAAAACATCAAAGCCAGCAAGGGCACCAAACATATTCCAGATGGAAACTTCAATTACCCTCACTAAGAGTATATCCCAGTAACACAACTATTGACCGAGTTCGGGGAGTCCTCATGGACACAGCTAGCAGACTGGATTGTTGGCTAGTGGTCAAAGAAACAAAGAAAAGGAACTCATTTGACCTCAGCCCTGCCAATCTTACTGCTCCAGTTGCAACAGTCCACAACAGTATCAGTCAGAGTAACCATCACCACAGCTCTTGTTCAGGTCCCTCAACACACTGATGATATGCTCCATCACATTGTGAATACTGTCACTGACCATACACAAAATCATAAGAAATACAACAGGCATAGGCCATTTGGCCCCTTGAGACTGCTCTGCCTTTCAACAGGATCATGGCTGCTCTAACATCCTCATATCCACTTTCCTGCATTTCGCCAACCCCAACCCTCGATTCCCCTCCTGACTATGAATGTCTGTCAGTAGGTCTGTCTCAAGCCTTAAATATATAGAAGGAATCTTCCCCCATAGCTTTCTGTGGCAAGGAATTTCACTCAGAAGAAATTCCTCATCTCAGTTTTAAATTAGCATTCCTTAATTCTTTATTCTGAGACCAAGTCCTAGACTTTTCTGTGAGGGGAAACGTCTTCTGAGCACTTACCCTGTCAATCCCCTCATTTGTCTCGATGGGATCACCTCTTATTCTCCTAAATTACAATGAGTACAGTTCCAATCTACTTAGGCTCATTTTAAGCCTTTTATTCATAAGACAATCCTTCCGTACCATGGATCATCCTAATGAACCTTCACTGCATTGCCTTCAATTAAATCTTTCCATAATAAAGGGACTAAAACTGCTTAGAGTACATCAGATGTACACCAGCATCTTGTACAGCTGCAGTAAGACATCCCTACTCATACTCCAACCTCCTTGAATTAAGGGCCAATATTCTACTAGCCTTCCTGGTTACCTGCTGCAACTTTGTGCTAGCTTTCTGTGTTTCTTGTACAAGCATCCCTTTGTGTTGCAGCTTTCTGCAGTTTTTCTCCATTTAAATAATACTGCTTTTTGATCTCCCTTCTAACATCAACAACTTCATACTTTCCCATTTTATATTCCATATAACAACTCTAGCCCACTAATTTAATCAATCAATATCCCTCTGCAAACTGTTTGTATCCTTCTCACATCTTGCCTTTTGACTTATTTTTATGTAGTGCGCAAATGTGGCTACAGTACATTCCCTTCCTTTGTTCAAGTCATCAATACATACAGTACAAACAATTGTGGTCCCAGTATCGATCCCTGTGAAACCCCACTGGTTACATGTTGTCAATGCACTGGGTTGATTTGGAAGCGATTTGAAAAGATCTAGCAACTCAAAACTGGTAACAGCAGTATAATTGTCATCTGTAACCACATGGCCCATATCCCTCTCCTATCATTACTATTAAGCCAGGTGATCAATCCTGGTTCAATGAAGTGCGTAGGACAGCATGTCACCAAATGAAGTGCCAATATAGTGAAGCTACAACTCAGGACCACATGAATGCGAACAGCAAAAACAGTGGCGCTATACAGAGTTAGATGACCCGATAACCAATGGATCAAAGCTCTGCAGACTTGCTATATCAAGCCATGAATAATACTGGAGAATAAAACAATTAACGCACAGAAGGAGGATCCATGCACTCCACATGTAAAACACTTCTTGCAGCTTATTTCTTTGGCTATGATTTTAGTCACCTCATTTTCTTTTGATTAACATTTTCTACTATTAAATTTGTGTAAAGAGCATTTGGACTATTTCTACATCTTTGGATACTGATGGGACAAGATCTTGTAGAAGTGTAATCCTGACCAGTCAAGGGACTGCACAGGAGAGAACAACAAAGTAGAAAAACAGTCAATGTAGGAGATTCTATACCTGGCATAGAAAGATGTCTCTGTAACTGTCAAAATGAGTTTTACATGGTAGTGTGTTGCCTTCTGAGTGCTATAATACTGGACATCATACAGAAGGTACAGAATATTCTGTAAAGGAATGAACCAAGGAGGAACCAATGTCATAGAGAGGGCAGAGACTGCGGAGCTGGACAGCTAGGGAGGAAGATATAGTGCCTCAAAAGGTAGTAATCTCTGAATTATTGAAAATGCCAAAGACTTGCAAGGCTGTAAACAGAAACATAGGGAGGATCAAGCAGTTGCTTGAGAGACAGCTTCAGACTCTTCGGCATTGTGACCAGAAGTATATGGTAGGGGAGATAAATATGAGCAATTCTTGTTTTTCTGCAGCAAATGGCAACGACCTGCAACTCTCTGGTTATAAGGATGTTGGAAGCAGACAATTAAAGATTCCTAAATGAAAACAGATATGCATCTGAGGGAAGTAAACCTGCAGGACAATGGAAATAGATAGGAAATGGAATTGACTAGATAGTTCTCTACAGAGCTATCATGAAAAGCATGGGTTGAATGGCCTCCTATACCTAAAGACACTCCGATTGCATTATTTACATGCATACGGCTAATCTTTGGGATACAGGTAGACAATCAACCTGCTGAGGAAGCTCACCAAATATTACATGTAGTGCTGTCTCGGGCTCTATGTTTGGCCAATGAATTAAATATTGGTACTACAACTTAATCAGATCAGAAAGATTATACGGTACTTTCCAATGCACTAATTCAAATTATGAAGACGCCCATATACTCTAAGGAAGCATTTTCGAAGAGTTTTGAAAAATTTCCAACACTCAGTCTCTGTAAGGAAATCCAAATGTCTACATAAACATACTTGCTCTGTTGAGCTCCCGTAAGTGCTATATTCATAGTAAGAAAACTATTACAGAGCAAGTACAGATTTGAAAACATTTAAACAGTGAGCAAATAAGTCATTTTGATGGGCAAAATTATTTCAATAATGAACAATCTTCTGAGCCATATGACTTCTCACATAAATTTTAAATTAAACTTCTTTACCACTTCAAGAAGATACATTACATCGGCCCAGAAAAATACTTCCCCAATTTTCTTGATCACTTTGTGGGAAGAAATATGGCCTCAACATGGCATGCGCCTTGATATTACCACAACACATGGAAGTGTAGTATCCCTTTTACTTTATAATCTTAAATATGACAACAATTTAGGTATTTTGGACCTAGATAAACATAATTATATTGTAAAGCAATCAGCATTCAGAACAGCATTCTGGAATTAGCTCACATCATACATATGTACCCATCCTGATTTGTTCCACATTATTAAAAATCTTATACACGTGTATCTAAATTAGTCAGCATAATTTAGCACGAAGAAACTAAACTAGTCCCAGCTAACTGTGCTTGGCCCATATCCCTCCAAACATTTTTTATTCATGTAGTTATCCAAATGTCTTTTAAATGTTGTAACTGCATCCAGCTCTTCCTCTGAAAGTTCATTCCACACATGAACCGTTCCCAGTGTTTTAAATAAAAAGGGAAAGACACCTGCCATTCACTTTATCTAAACCTCTCATTATTTTATAAACCTCTGTAAGATCATCTATCAACCTCCCATGCTCCAGTGAAAAAAGTCAAAGCCTATCCAGCCTCTCCATGTAACTGAAACCCTCCAATCCTGGCAACATCTTGTTAAATCTCTTCTGAATCCTCTCCAGCTTAATAACATCTCACCTATAACAGGGAGACCAGAACTGGACACAGAACTCCAGAAGAAGCCTCACTAACATCTTGCACAACCTCAACATAATGTCGTAACTCCTACAATGAAAGGTCTGAGCAATGAAGGCAAACATGCTAAATGCCTTCTTTCAGATTTCATTAAATTCAAATTTCACTATCTTCTATGGTGAAATTTCAACCCATCTCATGAGGCTCTGGATTACTAGCCCATTGACTTTATCACAACACTGCCACACTGACCCAATCTGTCCTTGGTGAGATGGTATTCCTAGATGCACAAAACAAAAACACAAAGTAATTTTTTAAACAGTTATACTCATTTTTGTTGATTACACATTTAAATCAAGGGCTACATTAATTACAAAACATATTTTTATATTATTAAAGGTCAATAACTCTTGATAAGCAAATGTAACATATAATATCAATTTCATACTCATTGTAAGACGACTAGAGGCCAACTATTTATAATCCATAGTCATGCCATTAAAGAAAAAATCTACCATATTAATAAATAGAAGAATAAAAGTCAGTTTGCAAAGCATGTGACTAAAAACCATTGGGAATTTCAACTTGCTTGTCCGAATCTATTGCGCTACTGTATTCCATTCGGAAGGAGTAAGAAATTTATGGCCCACATTTGCAGCGTTAATGACATGAAACCATCAGCATCTGAAATGGTAAGTGCCTGCTCTCTATACCTATACTTTTTTGGTTTGGTGAATGTTTCTTGCTATTTTGAGAAAGCTAACTTGTTCAGGTAGTAGTATATCAATAGTACACCAAAATTTCTACACCAATGAAAGATTCTAATTTTTCTTTTAAACTGCTAAGGATGTATGCATAATATTATTACCTTCCATTTCTTCAAGTCTGCATTAAAATTACCCCCGACAAAAAATAATTTTTGTACAGGCTGCATCTAAACGATGTCCACTTTGAAAGTCAGGAAAAGTCATTTGGTTCTCTCTAATGTCACAAAAGTAAAAATAACTGCCAAATTCTCCAAATCTGGCAAGTCTATGCCATAAATATCAGATATCACTTAGAGGGCCTGTTAATAATTTGGAGCTATGGATTGTCTCATGAGACATATGCAGAAAACACTAACAAGGCTAACAATTTACTGATTAGCTTCAGTGGTTCAATCAACCCCAAATGTTTTAATATTCATCTGAACACTGATGCTTTTCTAAATAACACCTGAAATAAGACTGACTATTAGCTAACTCAGCTCTAGCGCTTATACCGTACCTGGCTATAATGATCAACCTCAGGAAAAGATAACTGTTGGCACTGCGACTGCTTGAAGACTATCTCACTTTCCTCAATACCAGCTTGTGAAAATAGATACTTTCCATTTCTAAACTGGCATCATCCAAAAAAATACAGAAATAAGTCAAATGATAAATATAGAAAAAAATTGAATAAAGTTGAAATGACACATCCATCACATGCATTAAATGACTAATTTCAGAAATGAAAGTCTGGTTTTTAAGAGGAAATTCCAATTCTTGTCGCTAAGATTCTACTACTACACTGACTCAAAGTAATTCCTTATGATAAATAACCACTATCAAAGACGCATTTTAAGATTCACATCCAATATTTAACATGAGCAATTTTAATTTTCACGAACAAATATATGACACATATATTACACTCAAATTCATATGCTACTGGACAGTCCAGAAATAACATTGTACATTTATTATGACAAATGATTACATCAAAAATAACACAATGCTTCACTGAACAAAGCATTAGTTATAACTCATACTTCAAAAATGTTCTCTCCCCTTCTCCTAGCTTTACCCATTTCATGCTAGTGATCTTACAAGAGATTAGATAAATTTGTACTGTGGAATGCCACAAACAACTATTTGTGCAGTCTAAAAGCACTGGAGATTCTGGGAACTTTGAGAAGAGGTTGGACAATCAGAGATTAGGATGTTCGTGATCGCCAGTAAGGCGTGTTAATCAATCACTGGGCCTGTGGGCAGATAAGCATATTGGGTCTGGACAAAACATCCTTGTTCATCCAGGCCAGCAAACTGTGCCATAAATGAATTTACCCAATAGGTCCAACCTTTCTTTCCTCCTATTACCTGCTACGTTTTGCAAGTCCCAGAAAATTCAGCCTCCAGGAGTTAACAATGAAATTCTGTTAAAATTGAAGCAAGTGGCCACTTTAAAAAGCTTTAACTGACTGGCTTGCCATCTTAGAGCAAATTGGTCATGCCTCCATTAAAACCAGAGGTGTACAAATCCCAGGCAGGTGGGGTCTGGTTCGAAATTTTAAAAATCATTCCTTCCCACCTAGCCCCAAGTTACCCAACTGCCCTCCGAGGTTGAAGCTCTTCCCTTGATCACTATCCAGGGCTGTTGGATAAAGGAACAAAAGTGATGGCCTCTAATCACTTTGTTTTCATAAATAATGGCTATTTTGACACTGTACTGGGTACAGGGACACCCAAAGAAATTATCACATTATGCCTTCAGGCCCTTCAAGAACGGTAAAATCAGAAAGAGAAAGACTGTGCTTTGCAATTCATCCATTCAGAAGTAATGGAGAAAAAATAACAAATAAATTCACTCAAGCTGAATACAGATATAAATGTGATCTATTTAAATATTCTACAGTTGCTACCAATGTATTTTTAAATGTCAATAGACTCTTGTATTAATAATATTACTTGACCTCCAACATTAACTCCTTCCACAGATGCTGCCTGAAATGTCAAATACTTCCAAGACTTTTTTGTTATATTCCAGCATCCAGCTTGTTTTGCATATTGACCACCGTTTAAACTTGTTACTCTATACTGGGTAGCAGTGTTCAGAAACTATGCCTTTCCAGGAATGTTAACATTCTTTCAAATGATAGATTATGGGAAGTAGTTCAATCTGCCTGCACTTTATCTGGGCAAAGACATGGGTTACACTCCACAAGTAATGTATAATCAAGTTGTTTCGTCAATGTTTGATCCTACCTGACTTTGACAAGCTTCACTGCCATGAGATTTGTCATTTGTGTCGTTTATAATTTCCCAAAGAGGCTGGGTACCTTTCGTTGTTACTCGTGGGATAAAGTGTCAGGACAAATCAGCACTTTGAAGAGCAGCTGAAAGAGTTTGGGGAAAAAGAACAAAAGTACTGACTCATTTTATTCCTCAGTATATATGATCAATCAGCCTTCACCCAATACCTATGTTCATCCAATGCATGTGTTTTTCAGCCCTTGCATGTATTTAGCACTCCGTCTATTCCAACAGTTGAGATTGCATGCTTTTTAAAATACGTATAAGTGCGGCGCTCTACTCTCCTCAGATGGTCACTCTTCACATTCAAACTTTATTGTGCGTTGACATTTTGTTCAATTTATTCTCATCCAACTTTCAACATCTAAGTCCAATTTCTCTCCAAGTATAACCTGAAGTGTTAATTTATAAACAGCATTAAGACAGAAAACTTTCCTCACTTGTTGTAAAAGGTCAATTACACCAACTGCACTAATCCATTTGCCATTCTTACTGTTATTAGTTAATTTAGCAGGCAATGAATCTGGCATTTTTCTGACCAGGATAGCAAAGTAAAAAACTGCACACTACGTTCCCCAATGAACTCTCAAAGCACACTAAGTACATGCATTTTTGATGATACTTCATGCAGTATAATTTTATCTTTTTAAATGTTATGCCATTGTTGTTGGGGTGAATACTAATTGTATTTTCATTTAGCCTTTTGTTGAGTAAAACAAGTCCAAATCAGTTATCAACAGCAACTACATTAACATTTGTAAATAATCTAATATTTGATAAAACTGTGCTGTTAATTATTGGAACATAAAGAGATTTCAACACTAGCCATATGCTGCTGGGTTCCTCACAAAAATACAACTGCAAGCCAAGTGTAAAAGTTGATAAACAGGTCTACCAATTTCAGCAAGTAAGATTCTAAGTAACTTTCACAGAACTTGTAAAGCATAAACATTACTGTGAAGTGGGCAATCATAGCAAACGGCTGGTAAGTCGGCACAAACAACAATGCCAATAAGTACAGGTAGGAAGAGGAGTAGACTATTCAGTCCTCTTCAGCCTGCTCTGCTACTCAAATAGATCATAACCTGAACGATCCACCCTATCAACTTACTTAATCACCCTAAATCTTCAGTTAACCTTTTATACACATAAGAATACCAGACCAGTTCATGTGCCCTATCATCTTAAACTAACTCTTTTGGCCCCGAGTCAGCATTGCACCTGTTCTTCCTAAGGAGTACTGCCCAGACGTGAATATAGTACTCCAGATGCAAGCCAAATAAACTGCACAAGTAAAGCCTGGCTTAACAGCCATTTAAGCTGCCTTTTCAGCCTGCTTGACCTAAACGCTAATATTACAATCAGGATTTTAGAAAATGGGAATGATCTGTTCTGGCTATGTTGACTGAGGGATAAACGTTGAGAAAGAAACTGTGATACATTTTAATCAGCAAGGGAATCAAGGTTCATGGGGGAAAGGCAAGAAAGTGGCATTAAGGTTTAAAGGTCAACACTATCTATTCATAGTGAAGACGACTCAATGGGCTGAAAGGCTATTTCTGTTGGTACTTCTTATGATCTTACAGATCAGAGTGCCAGGTATTCGAAGCAAGCTAATAGTGAATCTGAGACAAAACTTAGTGCACATAAATGACAATAATGAAGACATTAATGGTACTGAAGAGTCACAAATTCCCAGGGCCAGATAGTCTTCATTTTGGGTTTTAGAAGAGACAGGCAAGAATATGACAGATGCCAGACTATAATCATTTTCAGCCAACAACTCCAAGTGAATCCAGCTGTGAAGAAAAAGAGAACACTCTCCCATTATGATAGTATATTGAAATATTAAATAAATGAAGTTCTAATAGTCACCCGTTTAAAATTGAAGATAAACATGAATTTTCATCTATCACTTCAAGAAGATACGAAGACATGAGTAAAATCCCAAAAATTCAAGGAGTGTCAGAGGGCAGATCTGAGTATGGTGGCCATTACCAAGGAAAAGGTGCTAGTAAAACTGATTGGCCTGAAGGTGGACAAATCACCTGGACCAGATGGACTACACCCCAGAGTTCTAAAGGATATAGCTGAAAAGATGGTGGAAGTGTTAGTGGTGATCTTTCAGGAATCGCTAGACTCAGGGAGAGTCCCAGAGGACTGGAAAATCACCAACGTGACACCCCTGTTGAAAAAGGGAATAAGGCAAAAGACGGAAAATTACAGGTCGATTAGCCTAACCTCGGTCGTGGGTAAGATTTTGGAGTCCATTGTAAAGGATGAGATTTCTGAATACTCGCAAGTATATAGTAAAATAGGGCAAAGTCAGCATAGTTTCATCAAGGGGAGGTCATGCCTGACAAATCTGCTAGAATTCTTTGAGGACGTAACGAGCAGGATAGACCAAGGACAGCCAATGGATGTTATCTACCTGGACTTCAAGAACTTTTCACTTTGTACATTAATGATCTTGATGAAGGAACTGAGGGCATTCTGGCTAAGTTTAATGGCTAAGTTTGCAGATGATACAAAGACAGGTGGAGGGACAGGTAATATTGAGGTGGTGGCGGCAAGGCTTCAGAAGGATTTGGACAGGTCAGGAGAGTAGGCAAAGAAGTGGCAGATGGAGTACAACGTGGGAAAGTGAGAGGTCATGCACTTTGGTGAGAAGAATAAAAGCATGGACTATTTTCTAAGTGGGGAGAAAATTCAGAAGTCTAAAGTGCAAAGAGACTTGGGAGTTCTAGTCCAGGATTCTCTCAAGGTAAACTTGCAGGTTGAGTCAGTAATCAGGAAGGCAAATGCAATGTTGGCATTTATTTTGACAGGACTTGAATATAGAAGCAGGGATGTACTACTGAGGCTTTATAAGGCTCTAGTCAGGCCACATTTGGAGTACTCTGTGCAGTTTTGGGCCCCATATCTCAGGAAGGGTGTACTGGCCCTGGGGCACAAAAATGAATGGAAAGCTTAACATATGAGGAACGTTGGAGGACTCTGGGACTATTCTTATTGGAGTTTAGACGGATGAGGGGGGATCTAATTGAAACTTTCAGAATACTGAATGGCTAGGACAAAATGGATGTTGGGGAGATGCTTCCATTGGTAGGAGAGTCTAAGACCCAAGGGCACAGCCTTAGAGTAAAGGGAAGACCTTTTAGACTGGAGATAAGGAGAAACTTCTTCAGCCAGAGTGGTGAATCTATGGAATTCACTGCCACAGAAGACTGTGGAGGCCAGATCATTGAGTACATTTAAGACTGAGGTAGGTAGGTTCTTGATTATCGAGAGAATCAAGGGTTATGGGAAGAAAGCAGGAGAATGGGGTTGAGGAACTTATCAGCCATGATTGAATGGCAGAGCAGACTCAATGGGCCGAATGGACTAATTTCTGCTCCTATGTCTTATGGTCTTAATCAATGCCTCAGCAGTTAAACAAAAATTGGATAATATTTTAAACAAATAGCAAGCAAATCTGTATTAAAAAGACCAATTACTGCTTTTGGTGATTGCCAAATAATTTTATTTCAGCAGCTGCTAACAGATCAGCTTTACGTTTCAAGTTTCTCTTCATTTCATGTTTCCCATGTTTGCAATTTTCTATCACTACACACTTATTTTGACTAGACTTTTGAATAAAAGAAAGCTTCAACAAGTCTTTTCAATAAAATTAAACCAATTTCTGTTTCATAATTTTACAACATCTTTATAAATGACTTGGATGAGGAAGTGAAAGGGTGGGTTAGTAAATTTGCCGCTGACACGAATGTTGGAGGAGTTGTGGACAGCTTGGAAGGCTGTTGTAGGTTCCAACAGGACATTGACAGGATGCAGAACTGGGCAAAGAAGTGGCAGATGGAATTCAACCCAGAAAAGTGTAAAGTGATTCATTTTGGAAGGTCGAATTTGAATGCAGAATAGAAGATTAATGGCAGTGTGGAGGAACAGAGGGATCTTGGGGTCTACGTCCATAGATCCCTCAAAGTTGCCACCCAAGTTGACAGGGTTATAAAGAAGGCATATGGTGTGTTGGCTTTCATCGGCAGGGGAATTGAGTTTAAGAGCCATGAGGTTATGCTGCAGCTCTATACAACCCTGGTTAGACCACACTTGGAATATTGTGTTCAGTTCTGATCACCTCATTATAGGAAAGATGTGGAAGCTTGGAGAGGGTGCAGAGGAGATTTACCAGGATGCTGCCTGGACTGGGGGGCAGGTCTTATGAGGAAAGGTTGAGGGAGCTAGGGCTTTTTTCATTCGAGTGAAGAAGGATGACAGGTGGCTTGATAGAGAGTTGATGAGAGGCATAGATAGAGTGGATAGTCAGAGACCTTTTTCCCAGGGTGAAATGACCATTATGAGGGGACACAATTTTAAGGTGATTGGAGGACGGTATAGGGGAAATGCCAGAGGTAGGTTCTTCACACAGAGAGTGGTGGGCGTGTGGAATGCGATGCTGGCAGTGGTAGTGGAGTCAGATACTTCAGGGACTTTTAAGTGACTCTTGGAGAGGCACATGGAGGATAGTAAAATGTAGGGTATGCAGGGTAGATTGATCTTAGTAGAATAATAGGTCGGCACAACATCGTGGGCCAAAGGGCCCACACTGTGCTGTACTGTTCTATGTTCTATATTCATAGCTATGTAGTTGTGGTAGGGGACAGTATAATTAGAGAGATAGATGTAGTTCTCTGAAGTGGTGAGGCTTCACAAATATCCACATCCTCAATGATGGAAGAGACCAGCATATCAGTGCAGAAGATAAGGCTAAAACATTTACAACAATCTTCAGCCAGGAGTGCCGAGTGGATGATCCATTTCAGCCTCCTCCAGAGGTCCCCTGTACCACAGGTACAAGTCTTCAGCCAATTTGATTCAAGATTTCAAGACACTAAAAAGGCAATGTGCCCTGACATAGTACTCAAGACTTTCACTCCAGAACTGGCCACATGCCTGGCTAAGCTATTCGCATACAGCTACAACACTTGCACCTCCCCAACAATGTGGGAAATTGCCTAGCAGGACAAATCCAACCAGCCAAATTACCGTCCCATCAGTCTACTCTCGATGATCATTAAAGAGATGGAAGTCATCAACAGTGCTCACAAGCAGCACCTGGTCAACAAAAAACAAAGAACTGTACATGCTGGAAGTCCGAAACAAAAACAGAAATTGCTATAGAAACTCAAAAGATCTGCCAGCATCTTTGGAGAGAAAGAAAAATCAACATTTCAGATCCAGTGATCCTTCTTCAGAACCTGCTCAACAACAGCCTGCTCACTAATGCCCAGTTTAAGTTCCGTCGAGGCTAGACAGCCCTTGACCTCATTACAGCCTTATTACATGGAAAAAAGGGCTCAAATCTAGAGATAAGGTTAGAATGACAGCCCTTAATACCAAAGTCACATTTAACCCAAGTAAGGCATCAAGAAGCCCAAGCAAAACTGAGTCAATGGGAATGGGGGAAAGTTCTCCAACAGTTGGAATCATACCTAGAACACAGAAAAATGGTTGTGGTTATTGGTGGATAATCATCTCCACACAAGGACATCTCTGCAGGAGTTCCTCAGGGTGGTGCCCTAGGCCCAACCATCTTCAGCAGCTTCATCAATGACCTTCCCTCCATCATTATGTCAGAAGTAGGGATGCTCACTGATAATCACACAATGTTCAGCACCACACAACTCCTCAGGTAATGGAAGCATATTCAAAAGCAGCAAGACCTGGATAACATCCAGGCTTGGGCTGAAAAAGTGGCAAGTGACATTCATGTGACATACATGCCAGGCAATGACCATCTCAAGTAAGAAACAATCTAACTGCTGGGCCTTGATAGTCAAGAACAATACCAACTCTGAGTCCCCCATTAGCTTAATTTGGAAATCATCCTTCATGATACTATTAAAAGTGCAAACAAAATGAATTAGATTTCAAAATTGGTATTTTCTGTGTGAAGTAAATGTGAATTTAAACATTCTTTATAACTTTCAGAATTTGCATAATTTCTCCATTAACACGACCCCTTTGCACATATTTAATGAATACATACCTAACGAAAACATTGCTTTGATCACCAGTAATGAATCATCTAACATCATCTGGGTCAAGTGTAGACATTATATAATATTGACAAGGTTCTGCACGGTAGACTGATTAACAAGGTTAGATCACATGGAAGAGACAGAGAACTAGCCATTTGGATACAGAACAAGCTGCACTTAGTATAGGAATTGGGAGGTCATGTTGCGGCTGTACAGGACATTGGTTAGGCCACTTTTGGAATATTGGGTACAATTCTGGTCTCCCAACTATAGGAAAGATGTTCTGAAACTTGAAAGGGTTCAGAAAAGATTTACAAGGATGTTGCAGTGGCTGGAGGGTTTGAGTTATAGGGAGAGGCTGAATAGTCTGGGGCTATTTTTCCTGGAACATTGGAGGTTTAGGGGTCACCTTATAGAAATTTATAAACTCATGAGGGGCATGGATAGAGTGAACAGCCAAGATCTTTTTCCCAGGCTATGGCAGTCAAAATCTAAGGGCACAGGTTCAAGATGAGGGGAAAGATATAAAAGGGATCCGAGAGGCAAATTTTTCACCCACAGGCTGGTGTGTGTATGGAACAAGCTGCGAAAGGAAGTGGTGGAGGTTGGTACAATTACAACAATTGAAAGGGTTCTGGATGGCTACATGAATAGGAAAGGTTTAGATGGGTATGGGCCAAATGCTGGAAAATGGGACTAGATTAATTTAGGATGTCTGATTGGCACAGATGAGTTGCACCAAAGGGTCCGTTTCCATGGTGTACATCTAAGTGTGGCTCTAAGTGATCTTAGTGTAGCTGGGAAACAGGAAAATCAGTAAGAAAATAATAAATCCAGACAAAGTTCCTGCTTCTACTAGCTATCCTGCGACTTCATAAAAATAATGAAAATAGGAGCAGGAGTAGACCATTCAGCCCTTCAAGCCTGCTCTGCCAATCTATATGATCATGATTGATCATTCAACTCAGAACCCTATTCCCACTTTCTCCCTATACCTATTGATTCCTTTAGCCCTAAGAACAATATCCAATTTCTTCTTGAAAGCATTCAATGTCTGAGCCTCAACCATTTTGTGCTAGTGAATTCCACAGGCTCACACTCTCTGGGTGAAGAAATTTCATCTTATTTCAGTCCTAAGTGGGCTACCGCAAAGCCTTAAGCTGTGATCCCTGCTTCTGAACTCCTCATTCATCAGGAACATCCTTCTTCTTTCTTCTAATCTCCAGCCAATACATACAATCCCAAGTTTAAAAACACCTGATTTACAAACGCTCTTCCTTGTGAACAAGATTCCAGTCAGGGTGCATTAACATAAATTTTAAAGATACAAAATGTGAACAGCTATTTTATACTGTATTGTATATTTGCGTACAAATTGACTTACGGGAGCACTCAAGAACGGAACCTGTTTGTAACCTAGGGGCTGTGTGGTCCTAAACAATCCAGTCTTTCTTTGTACATCAGTCCTACCGTCCAGGAATCAGACCGGTAAGTCTTCATTGTACTCCCTCCACTGCCAGAACATCCCTCTTTAGATAAAGGAGGCCAGAACTGCAAGTAATATTTCTGCTGCAGTCTCATCAAGGCCTTGTACAATTGCAGCAAGACATCCCTGCTCCTGTACATGAATCCAACACACCCAACAATTTGCCATCTTCGGACCCTGCTGTATCTACATGCTTACTTTCAGCGATTGACGTACAATGACAAATTCTGCTGTTAAACTTTTGTGAATGAAAGGGCACAGCAGAAATAGACCTTGCTACAAAATCCTTAATGATCAAATAAACAAACAAACAATCAATATTCACTGAACAGTGAATTTATCACTTATCCTCATGCTGTCTCCTGGAAACATTATCAAAAACAGAGCATCAGTTTTTATATACATTTTATACATCACATTCAACTATACCTCTCCACCTCCTCTTTCAACTGCTCCATTGTTTCTAAGTTATTAGACATTTTTCTAACAGCCAGTCCCAAATGACCGGAAATTTCTGACAATTAAATACTGAGACAATAAAAGCCATTCTTTTTGACTACTCCAAACTCTATTCCCTAACTATCAAACATCCTTCTCCCTACAGAAAGTATAAGATTAAGCCCCTCTGTTCACAATCTCGGTGCCAACTCTGATTCCTGAGAAGTTTCCAAGCTCACATTCAGGTCATCACTAAGATCACCTTTTTCCATCTGCTATATTTCCCAACTATGCTTGTCTCAGTCACTGCTGAAAACATCATTCAATGTTTACTGTTTATATACTTAATCTTTACTGTCTCTACATTCAACTCTTCTGTACTCCTGGCTGATCTAGCACATTACACCTGCACTAGCTCGAATGGACAGCCTTCTTATGATAAAAGATTGGACAGGTTAACCTTGTACAGTTTAGAAGAACAAGAGGGGACTTGATCAAAACAAAATGTAGTATGGATGCTACAGAAGTACACCAAAGTTCACAGAATCCCTACAGAGCAGAAAGAGGCCATTTGGCCTAACAAGTCTGTACAGATACTCCAAAGAGCACTCCACCTAATCCCTGTAACCCTGTACTTCCCATGGCAATCCACCTAGTCTGCACGTCCCTGGACACTACTGGGCAATTTAGTATGGCCAATCCAATCCAGCCTGCACATCTCTGGACTGTGGGAGGAAACCAGAGCACCTGGCAAAAACCCACACACAGAGAGGACGTGCAAACTCCACACAGTTACCCAAGGCTGGAATCGAACCCAGGTTCAGTACTCATCACTGTGCCACCTGATAGGATGTTTCCTCTACTGAGTGAATGTAGAACTCAGAACATTAGTTTCAAAATAAGGGTATCACCTATTTATCCTTGGTACATTCTTCCTATTCATGTAGTGGAAGCACAGTAGAACTACGGATTCCTCTTTCAAAATAAGGAGGCGCCAATTAAGGCAGAGATGAAAGAAATACTTTTCTCACAGAATGGTGGAAGCAGAGTCTTTGAATATTTTTAAGGCAGAGAAGAATAAGTTCTTGATAAGATGGAGAAACAGTATCAGGAATAGGTAGGAATATGGGTTTGAGGCTAAATTAAAAATCAGCCATGATTTATTTATTGGTGGAATGGGCTCAATGGGCCAAATATTTTCTCTTTGCTCATGTGTAGACTCTGTAACTTGATGTCATTCAAAACTCAGCAGTCTGTGTCATAACTGGCTGCAAGTCCCCTTCCCGTTGTTCCTGTGCATAGTGACCCACAGTGGCTCCCAATCAAGCAACATCTTCATGTTGAAATCATGCTCACATTTCAGATTTATCCCAAATTCTGGAATCTATTCCAGTCACACAACTCTCCAAGAAATCTGCAATCCTCTAACCTTGGCCTCTTGTGTCATCCCCAATTTTAATTACTCCACCATTAGTGGCTACGCCTTCAGTTGCTTCGGCAACCAAACCCTGGAATACCATTCCCGCAAATTCTCTAATCTTCCTCCTTCATGACACTCCTTAGCATCTACTTTTAGTCCAAGCATTTGATCATTTGATTTCGTGGAGTTTAGTGCCATGTTTCATTTTTAAAATGCCCCTGTGAAATGGAATGCTTCATTACATTACAGGGAGGCATAAAATACATTTTTTTGTTGATTCTGTCCAATGCACTGACTAATCCAGTAGAGGCCTCTGTACAATACAGACAGGAGGAGATGAAAGATTGGTAGGGACAGAAATCCTCTAACATTTCAAAAGGCCAAGGCATAAAAGGCTATGGGCCAGTCCTGCACAATATGATTAGAACAGTTAGGTGTTTGTTTTTGACTGGTGCATGACTCTATGACTCCTGCCAACATAGGTACAGTGTATCCAGCAGAGCATATTGGTCCCCAGGTGTGTTGAATTAGGCAATCTGAAATCTTCTTTATTAGTATGACTCATACGATCACCAGCTTTGTTCATTAAGCCATTTGCTCTACATTTTTCTTCCTTTTTTTCTTCATTTTTGCTTATAAAAATGCATTTTGCTTCCAATCTCCTACTGAAATAATAGCAGCACCATAAATGATCCTATTTTATTGATAACAGCTGTATAAAATTCAGGAATAGGAGGTGGAAAGCCAATGTTTTTCTTATTTTCAGCTTTCTGCTACTTGCTTGTTATTTGCTCTGCACTGCATCCCCCTCCCCACGATAGGAAAGAAAAATCCTTCTCCGAGCACTTAGTCACATCCTTTAGCAAATTGCATTATTCCTAAAAAAGTGTCTTCCTTGAACAACTGCTTTGTCATTTCCTGTCTGAATCAGTTCTCTTTACTCCCCAAAAAGGAAATGACACAGCTGATCACAAGGATCATGATTCACATCAATTTGTAAAAAAAAACTATCAACCAGTATCAAGAATTACCAATAATCAGAATAATTAAATGTAACCGTCAGCTTCCTTTGAAATAGAGAAATATGACAGAGTAGTTGTTAACTTGGTGAATTTTCTTAACTCTCAAAAAACGTGCATCATAATTAAAGACCATGAGTCGTTTTACAGTGATCACACAGAGGTACTAATCTACCAATTATTAAATATTCACATCTGCCAGAATAATACAACTTTCATTTATTAAGTACTTGTAAATTCACATTAAGATTATGGTCACAAATCACCTGGAAAACAGCTAAATTCACATCAATCCAAGTAATTGGTGTCAGTTACAGTCATTGAGTCAAAGCATGGAAACAGACCCTGCTGTCCAACTTGTCTGCACCAACTAGACATCCAATCTGACACAGTCCCGTCTGCCAGAAACTGGCCCACATCTTTCTAAACCCTTCTTATTCATATACCCATCCAGATGCCTTTTAAATGTTACAACTGTATCTGCCTCCACCACATTCCTCTGGAAGCTCATTCCATATACACACCACCCTCTGCATGAAAAAGTTACCCCTCAGATCCTTTTTAAATCTTTCCCCCTCTCACCTTAAACCTACACCCTCTAATTTTGGACTCCCACAGCCTAGGAAGACAATCTTGGCTATTCACCCGAGTCATACCCCTCGTTTTGTTTTTTTTTTAAACAGACCTCTATAAAGGTCACCCCTCAACCTCCGATGCTTCAGGGAAAAAAGCCCCAGCTATTCAGTCTCTCCCGATAACTCAAATCCTCCAGTCCCAGCAACATTCTTGTAAAACTTTTCTGCACTTTCTCAAGTTTAACAACATCTTTCCAACAAAAGGGTGATCAGAATTGTTGGCAGTATTCTAAAAGTTCCCTCACCGTGTCCTGTACAGTCGTATCAGGACATCCTAATTCCTATACTCAATGTTCTAACCAATGAAGGTAAGTGTACCAAACACCTCCTTCATCACCCTGTCTACCTGTGACTCCACTTTCAAGGAACTATGCACCCGCACCCCATCTTGTCCGGCAACACTCCCTACAGTCCCACCACTAACTGTATAATTCCTTCCCTGGTATGCCTTAGCAAAATGCAACACCTCACATTTTGCTAAATTAAACTCTATCTGCCACTCCTCAGCACATTGGCCCATGTGATCAAGGACCCATTGTACTCTGACAACCTTCCTCACTGTCCACAACATCACCCATTTTGGTGTCATCCTCAAACTTACTAACCACACCTCCTATATTCACATACAACTAATTTATACAAATGATCAAAAATGCTGGACTCAGCACCAATCCTCGTGGCACAGCGCTGGTCACAGGACTCCAGTCCAAACAAACTTTCTGCCACCACCCTGTTTCCTACCTTCAAGACAACTTTGTTTCCAATTGGCGAGCTTTCCCCGGATCCAACGTGATCTGGCCCTACTAACCAGTCAACCATGTGGAACCTTGTCGAACACTTTTCTGGTCCATATATACAACATCTACTGCTCTGCCTTCATCAACCTTCTTTGTCACCTCTTCAAAGAGCTCAATCAAGTTAGAGAGACATGAGTTCCCACCCACAAAGACATGTTGATTATACCTAAGCAGTCTTTGCCTTTCCAAATGTATATAAATCCTGTCCCTCAGAATCCTCTCCAACAACGTACTCACCAGTGATGTAAGGCTCACCAGTCTATAGTTCTCTGACTTCTCCTTAAATAAAGACACATTTGCCACCCTGCAGTCTTCCAGTACCTCACCCATGGCTGTCGGTGATACTAATATCTCAGCAAGGGGCCAAGCAATCTCTTCCTTAGTTTCCCACAAAAGTTCCAGGAAACACCTGATCAGGTCACAGGGATATAACTATCTTTATGCATTTTAAGACCTTCAGCACCTCCTCTTCTTTAATATTAACTCTTTTCAAAACATCACTATTTACTTCCCCAAGTTCCCTAACTTCCACATCCTTCTTCACAGTAAATGCTGGCATGAAATATTTGTTTAGTATCGCACCCATCTCCTGTGGTTCCACACAAAAATCGGCCACGTTGATCTTTAAGGGGCCCTATTGTCTCCCGAATTACTCTTCTGCCCTTAGTGTTACAGAGAATCCAAGGAGATTCTTTAGATAGGCTATGTGACCTTCTTGATTTCCATCTTACATATACTCCTACTGCCCTTTAACTCCTCTAGGGATTCACTCACTCAATCTCAGCTGTCTTTTTCTGATATATGCATCCTTTTTTCTTGACCAGAGCCTCATTTTCTCCAGTCATCCAGCATTCCCTACACCTACCAGCCTTGTCCTTCCCACTAACAGGAAAGTACTGTCTCTGAATTCTCATTATGTTATTTTTAAAGGCCTCCTATTTCCTAACTGCCTCTTTACTTGTGAATAGCCTCCCACAATCAAATTCTGAAGTATTTTGTGGATTTTTGAGACTAGACAAAGAGATATACAATCAAAGGCAGGCATCAACTGTATCATACTACACATCATCTTGATTCAAAAATGTCATTCATTTTCGGTGTTTCAGAAAAATGGTTAATTCAAGTCTGTCAACCAAACATCAGTCACTGTAATTTACCATAACCAGGGAAATAGGGCATATAAAAGAAATACCCACATGGATTGGCAATAAACAGTTTCCTAGTGCCTCCAATCTTTATTTCAGCTCGACACATCTCTACAAGCACGATGCTCAGAGGAGCTGATCTTTACATCAAGTGATGCTATTTAACAGAAAGTTACACAGGTCACCACACACACATGCAAAAGAAGAGGGGATAGGGACAGAGAAAGAGAGTTGAAATCCACAAGAGTCACTTCCATGCCATAATTATACGCATTCTTTCACGTAATAGGCTCAAATCAGTAAGTCTGAAAGCTTGGGAGCAAGGTCAGCTACACATGTAAACAGATAGGAAAAAAAAAGTAATGTGTGCACTGATCTGAGGTCAGCAACAAAACTTCAGTTATTATATTATTGCTGAGTCAATTCAAATCCTTTTTCCGCATACTGAAAGCCAAACGTAAAATACGTTCTAATTAAACCATCTCACAACGACAAAGGCAGTTCTGAGGTTACGTTTGTTAAGTTAATGTAACCACTATAAAATTGTTGCAGATAACCTCACAATGGAAACACCGAGAACTAAATTCATTCTGGTTAACACTTTAGGATTGAATGTACCAAATCTCTTTTTGACTCAGGGCTGAGAGAAAATCCAAGAATTACAACTTGCAGTTATATCACCTTTGAAAGGTACTAAAATGTCCCAAGAACTTCACAAGAGCGTAATCAGTCACAAAGCAAAAAAAGGTGAAGGAGATATCTGGAGGTGCAACTAAAAGCTTGGTAAAAATAGATACATGTAATTTTTAAGTAGGATCTTAAAAGGAAGAAAAAGACAAGCAATGTAGAAGTTTAGGGAGGAACTTTCTACTTGGGGCCGAGTCAACTGAACACCTGGCCACAAACACTGCAGCAAACAAAATGTCTCAGAAGCCAGAATCAAAGAATTTTATGGCTGCAGCGGGCTACAAAAATGTAAATATATGAAGTCATGGAAGGACTTGATAGCCAGTATGAGAATTTTAAAACTCTGGTGTCAATTTAAGTCAGACAGCACAGGTGTGATGGGTGAATGGGACTCGTGCAAAATAAGATACCAGTAGAGTTTTAAGTGATCTCAAAATTTACTGAGGGAGAACTAAAACGGTTAAAGCTACACTTAACCATGGTATATCACTGTTTCAGCAGCATATAAAAGGTAAGGCAGCTGAAAATGGGGCAATGCTAAGAAGTGAAACTAATTAACTTTGGTGGACAAAAATATGAAATCAGAAGCCAAGTTAAGAGTCAAATAGAACACTACTTGTTTTGTTACCTACATTCAGTGTCATAACGAGAATATGCTCAGAAATGTCAAATTTTATACTGATAACTTTTCATAAGACATTTCTATATTTGAATCTGTAGTTGCACTTTAGAATTTCCTTACAATCTTTAACAGGCTCCATTCCAAGCTCGGAATCGACTTCAAGGTGCCGCAGTCTCACCACCTCCCCATCCCTGACAGGTCAATTGAAAAGCCTACAACTATATTCTCTTCTAATTCTGCCATCAACTGATATACATTCCTACAGCTCCATGCCCCAAGGGAATGGCATTATCAACAAATTCAGAAATAAGGTCCAAGTCATTTGCTCACCATACAAGCTAGATAGCAAAGTTGGGCGAATCAAAACTACACCACTGGATCACGACAATCCCATTCGGATCAGTACTTGCTATATTTCATGCAAATTCTTGAATGGACTTAAGTTCACAATTCTGGTGCAGAAAAATACCCAGTCTACCCCAAATTACCCCAGGAGAATAAGGTGTCTCCAAACTTTGAGCAATAGTTGAAACATCACCTTCTATGCAGTAGCACCATGAATGGTATTCTCCACTATCGCAAGGATTGCCATCTAGCCAAAAAGGTTTCTTCTAACAACCCAAATGTGCAACATGGTATAGAAATTTCAAAACCAGTACACAAGAAATATAGGCTGCACATTTAAATAACTGGCAAATTGTATCACCTCTTCACCTGTTCGCAACAGGCAGAGGACTGACAATCAGCCCATGCTTGCAAAATTCATCACATAGTATCTAAAATTAAACGCAATTTTGTGACAGAGCAGCCAAGTGTTCCAACCAATTTCAGATCAGTAAGGTTATGAAATTGCCTCACTTACACTTTCTAGCAAACACTGTGTAGCCAAATTCCCAACGAACGCCATCGACAAGTTTGCTGATGACACCACCATGGTAGGATGGATACCAAGCAACAACGAGTTAGAATACATAAAGGAAATAGAGGGCTTGGTGTCATGGTGGCATGATAACAACCTCTCTCTCAATGGCGATAAAACAAAAGAATTGATCATTGACTTCAGAAAGAAAGGAGGAGAACACACCCCCATCTACATCAACAGAGCAAAGGTTGACAGCATCAAATTCCTAGGAATGACAATAACTCACCTGTCCTGGACTTCCCACATAGATGCGACATAGGTTAAGTAGGCACAACAACGCCTCTTCTTCCTCAGGCAGCTTAGGAAATTCGGCATGTCCGTAAGGACCCTCATACTGTCCAGGTGCATAATGGCCTAGTATGGCAACTGTTCTGCCCGGGACTGTAAGGAACTACAAAAGGTTGCGTGCACAGCCCAAGGCATCACAGAGGCCAACCTCCCATCCACGGACTCCAGTTTACACATCTTGCTGCTGTGGAAAGTCTGCTAACATCATCGAAGACCACTCCCACCCCAGTAATGCTCTCCTACTACCTCTCCCATCAGGCAGAAGATACACAAGCCTGAACACATGCACCAACAGGTTCAAGTACAGTTTCTTCCCTGCCGATAAAAGACTGATGAATGGACTCTCCAAGCTTCAAATAATGTCGATCTTGCTTTGCGCACCTCCTGTGTAGCATAACCTGTATGCCTCACTCTGTCTAAGCACCTGTATGTCCTTGTTTACTATGATCTGCTGTACTGCTCACAAACCAAGCTTTTCACTGGACTTAGGTACACATGACTACAATATATCAAATCAAATACATTCATAAGCAAGGACCCATCCTTCACAGAAAAAAAGGACCTTGTCCAGGGGTTGTACTTTTTCAATTAAAGAAAACCTTAGGGATATGTTTTACCCTTGTTCAGTCCACATGACATATCTCGATCAGAGTTGACCTACATTTTTCAATTTAAACAAAAACTTTTGAGATTCTCTGCTGTCCGGTGCATTCTCTATGGCAATGCCTGAGCAAAACAGAGTCCACGTGCCACCAATCTGCACCCTACTTCTCCTGTCGTATCATTATTATTCATTTTGAAATTTTGTTCTTATCTCTTAACTAATGAGCAGAAAACAAAAAGCTTCAACAGTGTATCATTTTTTCAGCAAGGTGTGGAACTCTACTATCAGCAATGGGGAGGCAATGGCCGAGTGGTATTATCCTGGACTGTTAATCCAGAGACCCAGATAACATTCTGGGGACCCAGGTTCGAATCCCGCCATAGCAGATGGTGGAATTTGAATTCAATAAATATCTGGAATTAAGAATCTAATGATGACTGTGAATCCATTGTCGATTGTCAGGAAAAACCCATCTGGTTCACTAATGTCCCTTCGGGAAGGACACTGCCATCCTTACCTGGTCTGGCCTACATGTGACTCCAAACCCACAGTAATGTGGTTGACTCTGAACTGCCCTCTGGGCAATTAGGGGTGAGCAATAAATGCTGCCTAGCCAGCGATGCCCTCATCCCGTTAATGAATAAAAGAAAGCATGGCAGTACTACAAAAGATGATAACAAAGGATTACCGCAGAAAGAGTCTACAAACCATAAAACCATAATAAATAGGGACAGGAATAGGTTATTTGGCCCCTTGAATCTGCTCCACCATTCAACAGTATTACAACTGAACCATTATTCCTCATGTCCACTTTCCTGCCCTTTCCCTCTAACTTTTGATTTCCCTACTGAACAAAAATCCATCTATCTCAGCCTTAAATATGTACAAGGACATGGCCAGTTCCAAAGACTCTCAACCCTCTGCAACAAAAAAAATTCCTCCTCATCTCTTAAATTGGCACTAGTTTATTCTGAAACTATGCCCCCTGGTCTTAGCCTCTCCTATGAGGAGAAACATCCTCTCAGCATTTACTCTGTAAAATCACCAAGAAGCCTACATGGTTCAATGAAATCATTTCTCATTCTTCTAAACACGAGTAGCCTTTGTCTGTTTAGCCTTTGCTCATAAAACAATCCCTCCACATCGAGTGAGCCTTCTCTGAACTGCCTCCAATGAAATTATAGCTTTTGTTAAATAAAGGGAGCAAAACACTTCACAGTACTGCCTACCATAACCTAACTATAACGGTAACCTCTATAAAACCCGCGGACAAGGGTGGTGCAGTTGTAGTATGGCGCACTGACCTCTACATTGCCGAGGCCAGGCACCAGCTCTCTGACACCTCCTCCTACCACCCCCTTGATCATGACCCCACCCCCGACCACCAAAACACCATCTCCCACACCATCCACAACCTCATCACCTCAGGTGACCTCCCACCCACAGCCTCCAACCTCATCATTCCCCAATCCCGCACCACCCTTTTCTATCTCCTTCCCAAAATCCACAAATCCAACTGCCCCGGTCAACCCATTGTCTCTGCCTGTTCCTGCCCCATCGAACTTATCTCCACTTACCTCAACTCCATTTTCTCCCCCCGGTCCAGGAACTACCCCCTACGTCCGTGACACCACCCACGCCCTCCACCTCCTCCAAAATTTCCGATTCCCTGGTCCCCAACACCTCATCTTCACCATGGACATCCAGTCCCTATATACTTACATTCCCCCATGCAGATGACCTAAAGGCCCTCCACTTCTTCCTGTCCCGCAGGCCCGACCAGTCCCCCTCCAATGACACCATTATCCGCTCAGCTGAACTCGATCTTACCCTTAACAACTTCTCCTTCAATTCCTCCCACTTCCTACAGACAAAGGGGGTGGCCATGGGTACCTGCATGGGCCCAAGCTATGCCTGCCTCTTTGTAGGCTACGTGGAACAGTCCCTCTTCCACAGCTACACTGGCCCCATCCCCCACCTCTTCCTCCGTTATATCAATGACTGTATCGGCGCTGGCTCGTGCTCCCACAAGGAGCTCGAACAGTTCATCCACTTCACCAACACCTTCCACCCCAACCTTGAGTTTACCTGGACCATCTCTAATACCTCTCTCTCCTTCCTGGATCTCTGTTTCCATCTCTGGCAACCACCTGGAAACCGATATCTATTTCAAGCCTACCGACTCCCACAGCTACCTAGAATACACCTCCTCTCATTCACCTTCCTGCAAGAATGCCATCCCCTATTCCCAATTCCTTCGCCTCCGCCGCACTTGTTCCCGAGATGAGGCATTCCACTCCCAGACATCCCAGATGTCCTCCTTTTTCAGGAAGCGCAACTTCCCCTCCACAGTGCTCGAAAATGCCCTTGACTGCATCTCTCACGTTTCCCGCAACTCATCCCTCACACCCGCTCCCCACAATAACAACAAAAACGGAATCCCCTCGTCCTCACGTACCACCCCACCGACCTCTGGGTTCAACACATCATCCTCCGACACTTCTGCCACCTGCAATCTGACCCCACTACCAAGGATATTTTTCCCTCCCCACCCTTATCTGCCTTCCGGAGGGACCGCTCTCTCCGTGACTCCCATGTCCGCTCCACACTCCCCACTAGCCCCGGCACTTTTCCCTGCTGCAGCAAGTGCTACACCTGCGCCTACACCTCTCCCCAAGCCCCAAGAAAACCTTCCAGATTAACAGATGTTCACCTGTACATCTGCT
Source organism: Rhincodon typus (assembly GCF_021869965.1). Classification (NCBI taxonomy): domain Eukaryota; kingdom Metazoa; phylum Chordata; class Chondrichthyes; order Orectolobiformes; family Rhincodontidae; genus Rhincodon; species Rhincodon typus. Next base: position 107,098,836 of record NC_063333.1, on the reverse strand, counting down.
GCGGTATACTGTATCTGCTGCTCCCAGTGTGGCCTCCTCTACATCGGGGAAACCAAGCAGAGGCTTGGGGACCGCTTTGTGGAACACCTACGCTCGGTTCACGACAAACGACTGCACCTCCCAGTCGTGAACCATTTCAACTTCTCCTCCCACTCCCTCTCCTTGGATGACATGTCCATCCTGGGCTTCCTCCAGTGCCACAACAATGCAACCCGAAGGTTGCAGGAACAGCATCTCATATTCCGCTTGGGAACCTGCAGTCCAAGGGTATCAATGTGGACTTCACAAACTTCAAAATTTCCCCACCCCCGGCCTCATCCCAGAAACAGCCCAGCTCGTCCCCGCCTCCCTGCCCTGTCTGTCTTCCCTTGACTGACCAACCCCCATCCTAACTCCCCACCTACACTCACCTTTACTGACTCCATCCCCGCCTCCTTGACCTGTCCATCTCCTCTCCACCTATCTGCTCCTTTATCTATCTTCCATTCGCCTCCCCCTCTCTCTCTATTTATTTCAGAATCCCCTTCCCCACCCCCATTTCTGAAGAAGCGTCCAGACACAAAACATCAGCTTTCCTGCTCCTCTGATGCTGCTTGGCCTGCTGTGTTCATCCAGCTCTACACCTTGGAGAGCACCACTGTTCACAATTTTTAGGAACAAACAGTCTCAGACGACTATGGAAGATTGCTGTACATACAGGAGAGCATTAATAAACTTGCAAAATGAGTAAATGATTAGCAAATGCAGCTCAACACAGACTAATATGCGGTCGTACATTTTGGGAGGTGAAAAACGAGGTAGGGTTGAGGAACAAGGGGATCTCTGAAGTCACCAGTGGCAATCACTTGCTAACAAGTACGATTATCATCTAGGAAATTCCATGTTACTGTTCATGAGCTCTGTGGGTCCTTCTATGGCTGATGAGCATGATCCTAGAGCTACATCTCCGACCATATATTTGTCAGGTATTTCTGGGAGGTCGAAGTGGTCTTTGGCCTTCAGATTGTTGGCATTCCTTTCTCCACTTCCTTCTTCATAGAATCATAGGATCCCTACAGTGTGAAAACAGGCCCTTCAGCCCAACAAGTCCACACCAACCCTCTCGGGATCCCACCCAGATCCATCCCACATAACCCACCTAATCTACACATCCCTAAACACTATGGGCATTTTAGCATGGCTAGCCTGCACATCTTTGGACTGTGGGAGGAAACCAGAGCACTCGGAGGAAACCCACACAGACACGGAGAGAATGTGCAAACTCCATACAGACAGTCGCCCGAGGGTGAGATCAAACCCGGGTCCCTGGCGCTGTGAGGCAGCAATGCTAACCACTGACCCACCGTGCCGCCCTGTCTTGTCGACAGGTGTTCTCAAAGAATTGGCTATTGACCAGAAACTCAACTGGACTCACCACATAAACACTGTGGCTACAAGAGCAGGTCAGAGGCGAGGAATACTGCAGCAAATAACTCACCTCCTTACTCCCAAAGCCTGTCCACCATATACAAGGCACAAGTCAGGAGTCTGATGGAACACTCCCGATTTGCCTAGACGGGTGCAGGTTCAACCACACACACAAGAAACTTGGCACCATCCAGGGCAAAGCAACCCCCTTGATTGACACCACATCCACTAGCATCCATTCCCTCCACCAGTAAAATTCAAAAGCAGCAGTATGTACTATCAACAAGGTGCACTGCACAAATTCGAAGATCTTTAGACAGCACCTTCGCAACCCATGACAACTTCCATCGAGGGAAAAGGCAGCAGATATATGGGAACACTCGCCATCCAGACTTGGAAATACATCGCCATTCTTCTACTGTCACTTGGTCAAAATCCTGGAATTCTCTCCCTAAAGACATTGTGGATCAACCTACAGCAGGTGGACTGCAATGCTTCAAGATGACAACTTACCACTACTGTCTCAAGAGCACACTAGGATGGGTAACAAGTACAGGGGAGCCTGCAATGCCCAAGTCCCCTAAATGAAGAAAAAAAACTTGACTCTTCACATTTCCTCCAAGTCTGAACAAGAGTCTCCTATGCTTTGGCATCTAAGTTGCATCTCTTTAGGGATGTCTTCAGGGAGTCTTTGAAATGCTTCCTTTCTCCTCTTCTCCGACCTCAAGCTGGGCGAAGATTTGCTTTGGTGCTTTCAACTCAGGCATCCGAATCACATTGCCGGCCTAGCAGAGTTGGTTTCGAATGATCATGGCCTCAATGTTGGTACTATTAGCTATTAGCTGTTTCAAGGAGGCTGATGTTTGTACACTTGCACTCCCAGCTGCTGGGGAGAATCCATCTCAAACAGCATTGATGGTACATCTCAGTCTTCAGATCTTGAGGTGATGCTGACACGTAATTCAAGTTTCGGAGCCATATAGAAGATTTGGAAGGATAACTACCATATACACAAGGATCTTGATTTCAGCACAGATGTCACTGTCATTGATGACTCTCATCCTTAGGCATCTGATGTAAGCCTTAGGTGAGAGGGAGCTTCCCAGATAAGGGAAAAGTTCCATGTTTGGGAGGATTTCTCCATTTATCTTAATGGAGGGATGCACTGGAATTTGACCTGGGATGGGTTGCTAAAAATTTGTATCTTCTTGAAGTTGATGCCAAGACCAAAAGGAGGCACTGGCGTTTGCATACTGAAGGTCCACAAGCAAGGTCAGTGTTGTTTTCTCAGAATACAGAACACAGTTTAAGAACATGGGACTATTTAGGACTGAAATGAGAAATTTTCCTCCCAGACAGAGTGGTGAGCCTGTGGAATTCTCTGCAGTTCTGGCCAAAACATTGAACGTTTTCAAGGAGGAGTTAGAAATAGTTCTCAGAGCTAAAGGAATCAAAAGATATAGGGAGAAAGGAAGAACCGAGTACTGAATTGGAGAATCAGCCATGATCACACTGAATAGCAGAGCAGATTCGAAGAGCCAAATGAACTACTGCCTGAATTGATGAAGCATCTAAAAATGGCTCAGTCCACAACAATTCTCATTCTGGTGCAGAACTGCAGCAATGTCCTGACACTAAGATAATCACCCTCCAACACAACTGTCAGTTACTGTGCCAAGCATGATTCAGTCCAATTACCAAATCTACTTCAGCAGAAAAGGAATCAAATCTTTCCAGTAGCATTATTCAAAAAGAATATCAAATCAACTAAACTAACCAGCCTTTTCACAAGGGGAAGTACTTGAATGCTAAAGAAAGAACAGAAATGGTACTATTGAAATGGAGAAAAACTTCAGAAGGATGAAACAAAAAAAGGGACTTGGGGGTATTTGTGCATGAAACACAGAAAGCAGTCACACAAGCGCAGCAGGTAATCAGGAAAGCTAATGGAATGTTGGCCTTTATTTGAAGGGCAGTAGGAACTGCAGATGCTGGAGAATCCGAGACTACAAGGTGCAGGGCTGGATGAACACAGCAGGCCAAGCAGCATCATAGGAGCAGA
>NC_063333.1:107093298-107094867 GCF_021869965.1 Rhincodon typus | reverse complement strand
ATCTGCCATGGCAGGATTTTAACCAGCATCCTCAGAACATTAGCCACGCTTCTGGATTAATAGTCTAGTGATTGTACCACTAGGTCATTGCCTCCTGGCAGTTTATAAGACAGAGCTATAGTCATTGTTCTTAAGCAGTTACAGTAGTTGGGTGGAGGGGGTGCAAAGGCAAAGAAAAGATAATAGATAAAATACACATTGGCCACCTTTTCTTCAGAATAAGTCATTTATTGAGCTACTGCAGAAAGCAAAAATCCATAGCCAAGATGCCTAAGCAGAATATGAAAATATATCAACTTTCTCTCTAAAGAAAAATCAAACTAATTCCCTTCATATTCTTTCTAGTTATTTTGTTAAAATGTCCTGCCTTTTACTGGTGATTATTAATTGCACATGACTATATTTAAATTTGTAATTGCAAATCAGACTGTTGGAAATGTGTGAAACAAAATTACAGAATGTCTGGAGGGCAGCCAATGAAACACAGTATCACGTAATTTAACAGCACATTAACCATGAACAATCTTAGTGGAAATGCGAACGCAATTATGAGATAAAAATCCATGCTGACAAGTTATTCTCATGATGAAGGAAAATACTAAGTGGAGTGTGATCACTCAGTTGCCTAGCAACAGCATATTAGAACCTTTAAAACAGTCGTCAAAGAAGCTCAGCTTTTAAGAACAGTATGCTATATATCAATGCACCCTCTCTTCATGCACCCAAGCCAGGGAGAAACTTTAACAAGTTCATCAGAAATTAAAGGCTTCTGACCAACAGCTGGCATTGTACAATTACTGTTTATAACATGACAACTAGTTAGTAAAATCACATAATGATTGATCATTCCATCAATCAAAGGTTGTACCAATAAATTTGGAGCAATTTTTTTCAATGTCAAAAGATGTTGAATTCCTTACTTGTACGTTTTTGAACCATTTAATATTGCCAGTACTGGGTACATGTAAAATAAAGCTGTACAAAATTTCACTTCTGGCAAGAAAGCAGATAAAAATTTAAAAACTAGAATTTGTCTGGAGCTGCCTGCCCTAGTGTAAAGGCATATCTATAGTTATTTGCCCAATTATCAAGCCATTATAGAACAGCCACTAGCATTAAATCTAAAGATCTGCAAAGTGGGTTAGTGATTGCTTTTTATTTAGTAAAAATACAATTGATTCTTGTGTGCATTTATTGAGGAAAAACATGGGGGTGGGGAGGGCTCAGAAGAGGAATAGTAACAGTGAGGAAAAAAATAAGTGTTGTTGATAATTGGCAATTAAAGGAATGCACATTAATGCAGGCTCTGAATTACTGACAACTAGAGAAACATGGGACAATTGAGCTAGGAGAAATTTTGACAAATGATAGCTAACTCTGGAGTAAAAATAAATATGAGATAAACTAAATTCAGCAGGAGAAGTCAATGCTTACATGCATTTCGCATGAATTTGAAATCTGACTGCAGGAAGTGATAGACAAATAAAAAAATCTGCTTTGATCTCAATTCATTTTAAGCATTAGAAATAGTAGGAACTGCAGATGCTGGAAAATCTGAGATAACAAGGT
>NC_063333.1:107069867-107092898 GCF_021869965.1 Rhincodon typus | reverse complement strand
ATGTGAAGGCAGTCAACATTTCATTGTACAACTACAGTGACATATCATCACACTAGTTGATATCATCACAATTCGGAGAAGATCGCAGCGGAGTAGGGCGCTCCAGCTAGAGGTCAGTTGCTCCGCTTGTTCTTCTTCCTTTTCTTTTTTTTTAATCCCCCTCGTTTTCCCTTTGACTCCCGGCCTCTGGCAATGATCCCGACCTGGCGCAACAACCTCCCACTATGTCATGGCACCGTCCTGGCCTCCCAGCATTGGCACGGCGACCTCTGATCTGGAGCAACCACCTCTCGACCTGTGCAGCGGTCTGCTCCCATCGGGGCCTTGCAGTTTTGGGAACTTCCAGGCTCCTGCAGCAGTCTCCTCCCGTATAGACCTCCCGGCCTAGCGCAGCGGCCTTCCAACATGGCATGGCAGCCTTCTGGCCTCCTGCAGCAGCCTCCCGGTGTGGCATGTTGCTGCCGCAGTGTGGAGTCAAGACCCAGTGTGGACAGGAAGCTAGATGCCAGCATGGTCTGCTGTATTGAACTTTTATTTCTGTAATGCCGGACATGTTATTTCTGTATTGTCTAAAATCTTGTAACTAAAGAAGCTGTATCTCGGTACATTTATATCTAAGTCAGCTCTGTAATTGGCAATGTATAAAGATTTCACTATGTGCATTGACCATATGTGACAATAAAGGTTATTCTACTCTATTCTAGGTGATTATCAGAAGATTCTAGTATTATAATTGCCCTTTGGCACAGCAACAAGCGACAATGTGCAAGACAAACTCAATGTGTTTCAACCCAAAACTGACAGTCAATTAAATATTCAGGATTAACCAACTTGCAATAAAATTGACTCAGGCTAAAACAAGTATTTGAGATACTGGTGACTATGACTGCAATTTTATTGATCATTAATCATTTAAAAAGCTTCTTCTCTTCCAGTCAAGATGGCGGCAATAGGACACTCCAACCAGAGCTCCTCTGCTCTTTCTGTTTATTTCCTGTTTCTTCTCCCCACCCTCCCAACTTTTTTCTGCGTTGTTCCGCTTTTTGGGGTTTTCCCCGACATAGAGTGGGCTGGACGCATGGAGCGGAGCGAGCTGGAGTGAAGCAAGGTCGATCAGCGGTCTGGAGGCTCGAGTGATGCAGGAATGGGCTGGGGCTGGAGGCTCTAGCAGAGTGGCGACAACCAGCGACTTGGAGGCTCAAGTGGAACAGGATGGTTTTTGGACTGGGAATTGGTGTGAGCTAGTCAGCATCTTGCGAGGCCAGTCAGACCACTTGTGGAAGCCTCCTGTGCTGATCTACTGTAGGCCCTTACAGAAAGGCTGTAATGCTTATCTTTTTAACTTTATTTCCCAGTTTTCTAACTTATACTGCAACTAACTAAGTAATGTAACGTTTTTCCTTTTCTCCCCCGCCTTTATTTCTCTATTTTATACCTAAGATCTATACCTAGGTACTGTGTACTAAGATGGCACCATGTGGGGACATTGTAAACGTTGCACTGTGCTCCTATACATCTGTACGTGAGTACATATGACAATAAAGAATATTCTATTCTATTCTACTGATGTGATAAATAATGACAATTGTGCAACCTGCCCATGATAGCCAAAATCTCACAATGACACACTCTCAATTTCACACATGGGCATGTCAATGTCCTGTTCTTGCCCTGTACTGTAGGAGATGACATGTAAAACAGAGTAAGTGCATGAAAACAAAGAAAGGGAAAACAAAGAAATAACAGCATGGAAATAATTAACCCAAGAATTAAATCTCTAACGGACACCTACATCTATTGCATCCCGTTCAAATACTCGGAGTTGAAGGAAGAGGTCCAGTTTGATCTTGCGCTCCTGAAAAAGATCTTCCATTTGAGCCTGAGCTTCATCCAGCTGCTGAAGAACACTTTCTATATGATTAATGGAGCTGTTGTGTGGAGTCTTGTTGCTTGAAATGGCAGAATCCCTGACAAGAAGATGACAGTAAGGTACTTGCAATAGACAGTATTACAACAGCTGAACTCCTGATAAATTTTGCAAACAAAAGTCTTTAAATCCTTTGAAGTCATTATTTCAATGTCAATTAACTTGTTGAATTTTCCATTTGGCATCCAACTACATTATCAATAAGAGAACATTCATATTTCATATAAGAAATGCACTGCAACTTGTAAAGAAAATAATGTTTGCTCATGAGAAGTTAACACCTCCTGCCAGATCCATAGCCAGAAGACTCTACCATTTGGAAATGGTGACTTTTCTTGCTGTGTAATGCACTAGAAATAAGTGGTTACAACATAGTAGCCAGAGAAAGATCAGCATCTGTGTGTAAAAATACACAATATACACACTAACAATAAATATCATTCTCAGCCCAACATGTTAGGTAACAGACAGAAATAATTCTCTCACAAATTTGGTTAAGAGGCCAACTTAAACACTGGTAGTGAGAGCCTTATCCATCAGGATCATCCCTTGATAAACCATGAAGAGTACACTAACAATTTACTTGGCAATATGCAAGTGGCATTTCTGATATTATCATAAAGTATGGTGCTTGGAATATAAGCATCTGTCATAGAAACTCTCATACTCCAATCATCTAACTAAAGTAACTGAATAATTTTCATCCAGAAAACATTTGGATTAAAGAAAAATATGAAACATAAATGTGCTTAAGTGGGAGGCGCAGGGTATTTCTTAAATGGTGAAAGATTAGGAAATGTCCTTGTTCATAAGTCACTAAAACCAAAATACAGTACAGCAAACAATTAGGAAGGTAAAACATTTAATGGCCTTTGTCGCAAGAGGATTTGAGTATTACAGCAAAGACATCTTGCTTCAATTGTATGGAAGCTCTGTAAGATTGTACCCGAGTACAGTTTGCAGTTTTGGTCCTCCTTACTAAAGGAAGGATGTACTTGCCTCAGAGGCAGTGCAACAGAGATTCACATAACTAATTCCTAGGATGGCAGCATGGTCCAAAGTGAAGAGATTGACGAGACTTGCCCTGTATTCTCTAGCATTTAGAAAAGTAAGAAGTGATCTCAAATTAACTTTAAAAATTTCTTAAAGGGCTAGACATAAAAGATGCAGAAAGAGTATTTCCATCAATTAGGGTGGGAATGGGGGTCTAGAACCAAGGACACAGTCTCAGAACAAGGGACTAGCTAATCAGGTGAGAGATCAAGAAGAATGTCTAAGGAATTCTCTGTCCCAGAGGGATGATATTCAGTATATTCAAGACAAAGCAGGACATTCAACCCCTTAGGCTTGCTCTACTGTTCTAGGCTATGACATCTAAGGAGAAGGGGTTAGTGTGGAAAAATGGCCATTTACATAGAAACATAATATTTCTTAAGAACCATACCAACATTCTCCAGGTTTCAAGAACGAGAAACTTCAGTTATGAGAGCAGACTAAAGAAGTTGGGACTGTTCTCCTTGGGGTGAAGGTTAAGAGGAGAGTTGATAAAGGTTTTCCGAATCATGAGCAGCTGGATATAGCAGATAGGGCAAAGTTGCTCCTGTCTGTTACGAAACAAGAACAAGCGGGCATAGGTTTAAGGTGATATGCAAAAGAAGCAAGGGTGATGTGAGGAAAAAACATTTTCACACAATGGGTAGTTGTGAATGTGGAATGCATTGCGTGGAAATATGGTGGTGGCAGGTTTTTTTGAGGCATTCATGATTATTTGCATAGAAATAATGTGGACAGGTATGGGGAAAAAGCAGAAGATCGACACCAGTTATGATATTCATCTATGATGGACCAAATGGCCTCCTCCTGTGTCATAACAATTCTGTGATTCTGAGCCCCACACAAAAGTTACTCTATGTCCGTAACAGGCTCTATCAATTGTTTAATTATCCTATTATACTGACAAAAAACAACTTTGGATTTTTCTTGATTTTAATTGACAATATTATTAAGGATATTATGATAATATATTATTAAACTGGAGACAATTCAGAAAAGATTTACTAGGATGTTGCCAGGAATTATAAGGAGAGGCTGGATAGGCTGGGACATTTTCCACTGGAGCGTAGGATGAGGAGTGGTCTTATTGAGGTCTATAAAATCATGAGGGATCTAGATAAGGTGAATGGCAGGTGTCTTTTCCCAAGGTGGGGAATTTCAAGACTCGGCAGCATATTTTTAAGGTGCAAGGAGAAAGACATAAAAATGGCACGAGGGGCAATTTGTTTTTAAAACACAGAGTGGTTTATCTGTGGAATGAACTTCCAGACAAAGTGATGGATGCGGGTACAGTCACAACATTTAAAAGACATTTAGATAAGTACATGATTAAGGAGGGATATGGGTCAAGCACCAGCTAGTTTAGTTTGGGTTAAATTGGCATCAACTGGCTGATCCCGGCTATATGACTCTACATATTTTCACGCTTTCTTTTTGCTTTCCTCATGCCCACTTTTAATTTCATCCCTACACCTGCTCTACTTCTCTGGATTTTCTACAGTCTGGACCCCCAGGCTCATTGTCTCCTCTGAACTCCTTGACATTTAGGAGTCAAGTCCCATCCTTTTCCTTTGAGGAAACATACTTGCTTTGAATCCTCACCATCTCCTTTGAATGTCTCTAACTGATTCAGCACAGATTTGCCTTCAAGTAGCTGCTCACAGTTCACTTTAGCAAAAACCCCACTTAATACAATCAGCTTTTATCCGTTGAGTACTTTACTCCTGACCTTTGTCCTTATGTGCCAGACAATGACTTTCTCCATCAAGAACAAATCTAACTATCTGCCCTTGACATTCACAACAACAAACTGTTAGATACCATTAATCATATATTTATTTGGTTTAACTATGACCACAAGAGCAGTTCACAACTGGGAACTCTCCAGCAAGTTAAGTCACTTCTGTGTCCCCAAGCCTGCCTGTCATTCATACATAAATCATATATCAGAGGGTGATAGAATACTCTCCATTTGCCTGGATGAGTACAATTCCAACAACACAAGAAATGCAGCACCGTAAAGGATAAGGAAACTCACTTGACTGGAATTCTAACCACCCTCAACATTCACTCTCTCCACCACTAGTAGTGTGCACCATCTACTAAACGCACTGCAGCAATTCACCACAGCTTCTTCAACAGCTTTTTCCAAAATGATGGCCTCAACAATCTCGAAGGACAAGGGCAGGTGATGTACGGGAATGACCATCTGCAAGTTTTTCTCTAAGTCACAAACCATCCAGACTTGAATGCCATTCCTTCACTATCATTGAAATCAAATGCTGAAAGTCCCTTCCTAACAGCAGTACAGATACACTTGAATGAGATGGACTGCATAGAGTTAATGACCTTTCCAGTGACTCTCACATCCCACAAAAGAATAAAAAAACTGATATATTATCACATACACCAATGTGCTCCCCAACTGATATCTCTTCGATGTATTCAGTTTCATTCTCTAAAACCAAGACCAGAACTGCCTGTTTTCTTCTTGACCTTCCAGTGCTAACTTAATAACTGAATGTACTTTAAGAAAGTGGCTCCCTCCATGTTTATCCATTGCCAATAATTTTAGGGTATTTGAATTCCTCCATCATTACTGCCCTACTACCCAGTTGCCTTTTTTGCAATTTTCAGACTTGTCTAGACATTTGCTCTTCTGGTTCACTCTGACTGTTTGGGGTCTACACCACACTAAAAAAAGTGTGATTGCCCCTTTTTTGTCTTCAGCCCAACTCATTTCCCTTAATTTGATTATTTTTCTATCATATCACACCTCCTCAAGATTATCATTGTTTCTTTAATGAATATTGTGACCTATTCTGTTTTTTTTAAAATCGGTCATCAGAAAAGTCTACTAGGAATGTTGAGCTGTCGTTCCTGCCTTTCTTTCAGCCACGTGTCATAGAGTTGTACAGCACGGAAACAGACATTTAGGTCCAACACTTCCGTGACGACCAGATATCCTAACAGTCTAGTCCCATTTGCCAGCATTTGGCCTATTATCCTCTAAATCCTTCCTATTCGTCCAGATGTCTTTTAAATGTTGCAATTGTACTAGACTCCACCACTTCCTCTGGCAGCTCATTCCATACACCCATCATCCTCTGTGTGAACAAGTTGCCCCTTAGGTCCCTTTTAATTCTTTCCCCTCTCACCTTAAACTTATTCCCTCTAATTTTGGATTCCCCTACCCTGGACAAAAGATCTTGGCTATTCAACTTATCCATGTCCTTCATGGTTGTATAAACCTCTATAAGGTCACCACTCAGCCTCCGAAGCTGCAAGGAAAATAGCCCCAGCCTATTCAGCCTTTTCCCTACAGCTCAAGCCCTGCAACCCTGGCAACATCCTTGAAAATCCCTTCTTCACCCTAACAAAGTCTTTGCTGCAGCAGGGAGACTAGAACTGAGCACAGTATTCCAAAAGTGGCCTAACCAATGTCCTATACAGCTGCAACATAACTCCTACACTCAAGGCACTGACCAATAATGGCAAGCATAACTAACGCCTTCCTCACTATCCTGTCTATTGTGACTCCACTTTCAGGGATCTAATGAACCTGCACCCCAAGATCTCTTTGTTTGGCAACACTTGCCAGGGCCCTACCATTAACTGTATACGTCCTGCCCTGATTTGCATTACCAAAATACACCACCTCACATTTACCTAAATTAAACTCCATCTATCACTTCTTGGCCCATCTGATCAAGGCCCCGTTGTAGTCTGAGACTGTCCAATACACCTCCAATTTTGGTGTCATCTGCAAACTCACTAACCATTCCTCGTATATTCACATCCAAATCATTTATATAAATGACAAAAAGCACTGGACCCATCACCAATCCTTACAGCACACCGCTGGTCACAGGCCTCCAGTCTGAAAAACAACCCTTCACCACTCACACTTACCTTACAGCCAATTTTGTATCCAAATGGCTAGCTCTCCCGGGATTCCATATGACCTAACCTTGCTAACTAGCCTATCATGCAGAACCCTGTCGAATGCTTTACTGAAGTCCATACAGACAATGTCACCAGCTCTTCCTTTGCCACTTATAGAGAGCATACAGCACTGAGACAGACCCTTCAGTCTAATCAGTCCATAATCCCAAAGTAAACTAGTCCTACCTGCCTGCTCCTGGCCCACATCCCTCCAAATCACTCCTAATTATGGACCTATTCAAATGTCTTTTCAATGTTATAACTGTACCCACATCCGCCACCTCCCCAGGAAGTTCATTCCACACGTGAACCACCCTCTGTGTCAAAAATTTGCCTCTCATTTCTTTTTTAAAATCTCTCTCCTCTCACCTTAAAAATGTGTCCCCTAGTCTTGAAATCCTTCATCCTAAGGAGAACACAACTACCATTAAGTCTACCTATATCTCTCATTTTGTGAATTTCTATCAGGTCGCCTCTCAACCTCCTACGCTCCAATGGAAAAAGGTCCCAGTCTATCCAGACTCTCTTTATAACTCAAACGTTCCATACCCTCTTCAAAAAACTCAATCTAGTGAGACAAGATTTCCCACACACAAAGCCATGTTGACTATCCCTAATCAGTCCTTGTCTTTCCAGATACATGTAAATCCTGTCACTCAGAACTCCCTCCAACAACTTACTGATGTCAGGGTCTATAGATCTCTGGCTTTACCTTACACCTTTTTAAAATAATGGCTCCACATTAGCCATCCTCCAGTCTTCTGCCACCTCACCCACGGCTATCATGATACAAATATCTCAGCAAGGGGTCCAGCAATCACTTCCCCCAGCTTCTGGGATACACCTGATCAGGTCGCAGGGATTTATCCACATATGTGTGTTTTAATACACCCAGCACCTCCTCCTCTGTAATAAGGACACTTTTCAAGCTATCACTATTTAGTTCTCCATGTCAACAATACTTATGTCATTATACTCTCATGTGACTGAGTATGACTTTGAACAGAGTGCTCAGTGCCCAGGGAGTAACGGAGTTATGTTGAAGTGGATGCGGGGGCAGGCTGGTTGGCTGAACATTTGTCAAACCTAGAAAATAATAAACAATTCTGGTCCCCTTATCTAATGAAAGAGATACTGGCATTGGAGACAGTCAGAACTGATTCACTCGGTTGATCCCAGGAATGCAGGGATTTTACAAGGAGACATTGAATTGGTTAGGCCTGTATTCATTGGAGTTTAGAAGAACGACAGGTAACTTTATTGAAACATACAGAATTCTTAGATGGCTTGACAGAGTATAGGCAGGGAGTCTGTTTCCCCTTTCAGGAGAGTCTAGGACCAAAGGGCATAATCTCCGAGTAAGGGGTCACCCATTTAAGACAGCAATGAGGAGAAATTTCTTTTCACAGAGAGTCGTGACACTGTGGAACTCTTCACCACAGCGGGTGGTTGATGCTGGCTTAAGTAAGCATGGTCAAGATTGAGGTTTGAAGATTTTTAATCAGTAATGGAATCAAGGATTATGGGGAAAAGACAGGAAAGTGGAGTTAAGATTATCAGAACAGTCACGATCTCATTGAATGGCAGAGCAAAATTGATGGGCCAAAAGGCCGACTTCTGTTCCTAAGTATTATGTTTTTATAGAGATGTTCGAGAACCTAGCCAGGTACTTCAAAAAATTCAAGGTAATTGGGCAGAATCAACATGGTTCTTTGGAAGGGAAATCATGTTTAAGCAATTTATTAGAGATCTTTGAGGAAGTAGTGTGCTTTGAATAAAAGGAAACCAGTAGATGTACTGTACTTAAATTTCAAGAAAGCATTTGATGAGGTGCCACATCATAGCTTATTACAGGAATTAAAAGCTCATGCTGTAGAGGACATTGGCTAGCTAACAGGAAACATTAGCTGTAAACGTGTCATTTTTAGCAAGACATAAAAGTGGTGTGCCACAGAAATCAGTGCTGTAGCTTTAAGATTTTACTATTTACGTACAAGACTTGGATGAAGGGATCCGGTCACTAAGGCAAGGAGGGGGGACGTGCTTTCCAAATTGATATCAGGCTCCAAGAATTCAAACTAAATGAGACAGTGATAACTCAAAGTTGTAACAATCTGATTGCCAACCTCAATTGTTGGATTAAATCCTCCCCTTCTTTGATGACATTCACTGTAACTTGAAGAGTGGTCTGTTGCTGCTGCCCAAAGCGTTTGATCAAATCCTGCACTGCCTCCACAGATTCAGCATACACATCATCCAAAAGTTCCTTCTGTAAATCCTCCAGCCATGTCCAGAGCTACAAAACAGAAAACACCACAACTGGAATATTAACAATGTGGAAAATAATAGAGGCCATGATTGAGAACAGATTTGAATGGAAAGTTGAAATAAGAACAGAAAATGCTGAAGAAGCTCAGCAGATCTGGCAGCATTTGAGGACAAATGGGGTAATGATTTGATTCCCAAAGAGTTAGGTTGTTGACTTGTTCGCCGAACTGGCTTGTTTTCGTTTAGACGTTTCACCATCATCAGTGGAGCCTCAAATGAAGTGATGTTATTCGACTCCACTAGGAATTTATACTGTCCGGTCCGTTATGCCGAGTAGTGTCATTTCCGGTTTTGATCCGTATAGGTTTGTTTATGGGATCCAATTCGAAGTGTTTGTTGATTGCATTACGAGTGGAGAACGATGCCTCCAGGAACTCCTGTGCGTGTCTATGTTTGGCTTGGGCTACTATGGTTACCTTGTCCCAGTTAAACTGATGGCCTTCATTGTCCGAGTGTACCGATATTAAGGAGAGTTTGTTTTGCTGCTAGTTGATGGTCACGTATTCTGATGGCTAGTTTCCTTCCTGTCTGTCCGATGTAATGTTTGTGGCAGTCGTTGCATGGTATTTTGTAAACTACGTTGGTTCTGCATGTTGTGAGAATGGGGTCTTTAATCCTTTAAGTGTTTGTTGTAGTGTGGCTGTGGGCTTGCGGGCCACCATGATTCCTATTGGTCTTAAGAGTCTTGTTGTCAGTTCCGATATGTTCTTGATGTAGGGCAGCGTGGCCAGTGTGTTAAGGAGTACTGTGTCTTCCTGTTGTTGTATGTTTAGTAAGCATCTGCGGACGAATTTGCGAGGATATCCGTTTATAGCGTTTATATCTGCAGATGCCGACCATCCAACATCTGCCACAAACACTATATTGGACAAACAGGAAGGAAACTAGCCATCAGAATATACGAACATCAACTAGCAGCAAAACGGCATGACGAATTGTCCTTAATATCAGTATACTCAGAAAATGAAGGCCATCAGTTTAACTGGGACCAGGTAACCAAAGTAGCCCAAGCCAAACATAGACACGCACAGGAATTCCTAGCGGCATCGTTCTCTACCCGTAATGCAAACAAACTCACATACAAATCCATACAGATCAAAACCAGAAATGACACTATTCACCATAATGGACCTGGCAGTATAAATTCCAAGCGGAGTAGAATAACATCGCTTCAATGGAGGCTCCACTGATGATGTCACCTAGCATAATGATGAAACGTGTGAACGAAAATAAGCCAGCTAGGTGAGCAAGTCAACAACCTCACCCTCAACCCGAGCTACAGATCTTTGCCCAAACTTTAAATTCCCAAAGAGTCTTTGGGCTCAAAATATTAACTCTGCTGATTGTTCAGAGAGAAACAATGTTAATTATGTTTTTTTCTAAGCTGCTGCTCCTTTTGTTACATCTCAATCTAAACCATTACCATGAGCTTGAAATTCATTTGGTGAGCATATTGATTAAGTAGTAGCAACATTGCAATTATAGGCGCTGTAAAGCATTTATTAGCAGGTTACATGGCAATAAGTTTTAAGTGGAAAGCTGGTGCTCATTGTGCTTGGCTGCTGGAAAGCAGAAAATACAATAGAACAAGTCTGTTCTTTAAAAAAAAATCTAATGTGTGGTCACTGGTCCACATGAAAGAATCCTAACCCTATGTGGCAGGAACTTATTGCAGTTCAAGCTTTACAGAGATGCGTACAGCAGATTATGCTTTCCACTCAAAAGCAAAATATGTTGGAACGTTGGAAATCTGAAAATAAGACTACTCTGAAAAACTGCCATTTAAAATGTGGGCTAGGATGCTATCAACTTGCAGTATCACAGAATGGTGTAAAGCATGCCGAAATTCACCATTCTGCCAAGTTTCTGGCAGAATACAATTCAAGGTTAGGAACAGGGGAAGCATATTTCTTAAATACACTTGTAATTTCTTGTCAGCTGATGGCCAAAAGCCACATAATTCATGACGCGGAAGAAGGGCCATTGTTCATTAAGACCCTAACTCGTCATCCAAGCAGATCTTTCAAGTGGGATAGAGACACATTATGATGGCTTTAAAATGTACTGAATTTCAGAATCAGCTTCAGAAAAATTGAGACAAATTTTCTCCTCATTTAGTGTTTTTAAAATTAGTTTCTTCCCTGAAATCTTAAGGGCACCTGCTGGGGCTCCAGTACCCCGAGTAGGATGCCCTCCAAGGCAAGTACGTGTGACCGTCTCCTGAATCTGCGCTACCAGTCTCCTGCCATGTAAGCTTAACAGCTCGGCATCCAGACTGTACTGGCTTCAGGACTATTTTAATCAGTAGGTCAGCAGGTTGCGTGACAGTAAGTCACAGTCATAAAGGTCAGCTGAACCTTCCAGCTACTTTGTCATACCCTGCCTGGGAGTTAAAAAAGAGTTCAATACATCCAAGGAATAACTAATAGGAATTGCAACTGCCCACGTTTTGTCACTTTTGTGGAGGATTTTTGGAATAATTGCACAGAGGCCAGTATTGTGTCACCAAGATACCCTTTAATTACGTGTGCAGAGTATATGGGCTGTTACCAGCCAGCTCAGAGCCAGTCCCAGGAAACTCAATCTCCAGCTTATATGTCAGCCCAGTGCTCCCTGGTTGGCCCAGGTTAACAACCCCAATCAAGGATCTCAGTCAATGAGATCCATCTGGTCCTGGTTCCAATCACTACAACAATATTCTTCGAGATATCAAGAACTGCAGATGCTGGAATCAGAGATAACACAGTGTGGAGCTGAACGAACGCAGCAGGCCAGGCAGCATCAGAGGAGCAGGGAAGTTGATGTTTCGGGTCAGGCCACTTATTGAGAAATGGGGAAGGGTAAGGGAGCTCAAAAGTAGAGAGAGGAGGAGTGGGGCTGGGGAAGGTAGATGGGATGGTGATAGGTGAGTGCAGGTAGGGAGTGGTGGGGATTGGTCAGTGAGGTGGGAGGGGCGGTTGTTGCGAGAGAAGATGGACAGGTTGTATCAGGTCAAAGAGACTGGGATGAGAGGGAGGGTTGGACATGGGATGAGCCCAGGGTTGGGGACATTTAAAACTGGTGAAATCTAGGTTTAGGCCATTGGGCTGTAGACTATATTCTTACATTTGATTCCAATTCAAGAGTTATGATCTGAATTTCATTTTAATTTGTTTATTTTGTAATATTAAAACTGAAGTAAACAATGCAAGTTTATGACAGACAAGGTATAATATCCTAATATGGCTTGCTCCATTGGCTGGATGGATAGTTTGCAATGCACAGTGGCACCAACAGCTTGGGTTCAATTCCCGCACTGTTGAGGTTACCATGAAGGACTCTTCTCAACCTCAATCCTCGCCTGAGGCATGGTGACCCTCAGGATATGCCACCACCAGTTGTCTCTCTCTCTATTAAGCGAACAGTCCCGTGGTCTGGTAAGACTACAGCAACTTCACTTTTATCTTTACTTCTAAATAAAGTCACCTGTTTCCTAGAACAGTTATATTCCAATAAACAAGATCTATTTATCATCATACATAAAATATAGGAAGACAGTATCTCTCCTTTGTGTGTCAGCAGAGTTCATGGTTCTTTCAGAGTATTTCTAGAGAGACACTCAAATGGACCACAACCAAGAAATGGCTTCCTATTTCAAATAACACTTGTACAAGTTCTAACATGTGTTCTTTTTCTTTGAATCTGAATAAAAAGTTCAATGGAAATGGTTGCCTTGTACTAGTCAAGCCAACTGTCTTAATTGCAAAGCTAAAATTTATTGGAATAAATGCCAAATGTCTTATACGTTCCAATTATGACATATGCCTTTCAAAAGGATCATTTGTTCACAAATTGATTTATTTTGCTTATGCCTATACGGAGAGGAGCAACAAAGGGGAAAACTTGCGCTTAACATTGCAAAAAAAAAATTAGGACGCTGGTAGAATTTTCAGGAAATGCCCTGGTCAGGCTGCATCTAAGGATCATAGATCATAGAATCACTACAGTGCGGAGATAGGCCCTTCGGCCCAACATGTCCACACTGTCCCTCAGAGCATCCCACCCAGACCCATCCCTCATAACCCACCTAATCTACACATCCCTGAACATTACGGGCAATTTAACATGGCCAATCTACCTAAACTGCACACCTTTGGACTGTGGAAGGAAACTGGAGCACCCGGAAGAAACCCACGCTGACGCGGGGAGAATGTGCAAACTCCTCACAGACAGTCGCCCGAGGGTCGAATCGAACCTGGATTCCTGGCGCTGTGAGGCAGCAGTGCTAACCACTGAGCCACAGTGCTGCCCCCCAGAGTTCAAGAGCCTCTAAAGGGATTTGAACTGGGAACCTCGTGATCTGCAGTGAAATGCTCCACCACTGAGCTACACGCCCACTGCAAATTTATAGAATCCCTACAGTGTGGAGACAGGCCCTTTGGCCCAACGAGTCCACACTGTCCCTCAGAGCATCCCACCCAGAACCATCCACCTATAACCCACCTAACCTACACATCCCTGAACACTACGGACAATTTAGTACAGCCAATCCACCTAGCCTGCATATCTTTGGACTGTGGAAGGAAACCGGAACACCCAGAGAAAACCCACACAGACACGGGGAGAACATGCAAATTCCACAGACAGTCGCCCAAGGGTGCAATCGAATCCAGGTCCCTGGTGCTGTGAAGCAGCAATGCTAACCACTGAGCCACAGTGCCACCCCCGGTGAAGAAATAAAATTAATATTTCAGGTTTTTTGTTATTTTATCAACCTCAAAGTTTCACGAATACTGTGTACATCATTAAAATTTCAAAGTGCTTCACAGTAGGGCAATGAATAGAATACCAATAGTTTAAACCAAGCTTGTTAGAATGCCTTCAACTCATATAAATGAACATATTTTGTTGCATTTTGTATGTCGACATTTCCTTTTTAAATTCCTGCATCAATGTTTTCAACAGAATGTGCATGTTTAATCTGACCACTGGTTTGACACAATTTGTTTCAAAATACTTCCAAAAATATCTTAAGCCATAATTTTTAACCCTCAATAACTAATATTTGTAGGGCGAGGTATTACACGGGGTGCCAGCACTCATAATTCATGGCCTTCCGACTTAATTGAATGAGTTGGGCAACTTTTAGACTTCATCTGAATGGTTGTACCACTCAGCCAATTGGCTCCTGTAGTATTTCCTGCTTCTGATCCCTGCCTGTAGCCTCTGCAGGATATTTGGTAGCATTGCTCATTTCAAAGTGTGTTAATGGATAGTTGCACTTCATAATATTGCTGTGGTAGAATTCTCTATGCCAGAGGGTAGTAAAGTTCAGTCACGGAGTATGTTCTGTACAGAGATCGTTAGATTTCTGGATACCAAGGGACAGGGGGGTAGTTTGAGAGAATGATGTTTGAAGAACTGAGGGAGATCAATATTAGTAAAGAAATGGTGCTGGGAAAATTGTTGGGATTGAAGGCCGATAAATCCCCAGGGCCTAATAATCTACATCCCAGAGTACTTAAGGAAGTAGCTCTAGAAATAGTGAATGCATTGGTGGTCATCTTCCAGAATTCTATGGACTCTGGAACAGTCCCTGCAGATTGGAGGGTAGCTATTGTCACTCTAATATTCAAAAAGGGTGGTAGAGAGAAAACAGTGAATTATAGACCAGTGAGCCTAACATTGGTAGTGGGGAAAATTATTGAATCAATTATCAAGGATTTTATAGCAGAGCATTTAGAAAGCAGTGGCAGGATCAGGCAGAGTAAGCATGGATTTATGAAGGGGAAATCATGCTTGACAAATCTGTTGGAATTCTAAGAAAATGTAGCTAATAGAGTTGACAAGGGGTAGCCAGTCAATGTAGTATATTTGGACTTTCAGAAGGCGTTTGACAAAGTCCTATGTAAGAGATTAATGTGCAAGATTAAAGTGCATTGGGGAAAGTGTATTGAAATGGATAGGAAACTGGTTGGCAGAAAGTAAAGAGTAGGCCACTTTCAAACTGGCAGGCAGTAAGTAGTAGGGTGCCACAGAATCAATACTGGGACCCCAGCTATTCACAGTATATATTAACGATTTAGATGAGGGAACAAAATGTAACATCTCCAAGTTTTCAGATGATACCAAGTTGGGTGAGGCGGTGAACTGTGAAGAGGATGCAGAGATCCTACAGCATGATCTGGACAGGTTGGGTGAGTGGGCAAATCAATGACAGACGCAATACAATTTGGGTAAATGTGAGGTTATTCACTTCAGAAGTAAAAACAAGGCGGCAGATTACTACCTGAATTGCTGTAAATTGGGAGAGGGGAATGTGAAGTGGTACCCGGGTGTCGTTGTGCACCAGCAGCTGAAGGTGAGCATGCAGGTGCAACAGGCAGTAAAGAAGGCAAACGGTATGTTGGCCTTCATTGCAAGTTGTTTTGAGTACAGAAGCAGGGATGTATTGTTGCAGCTGTATGGGGCCTTGGTGAGGCCACGCCTAGAATACTGCATGCAGTTTTGGTCTTTTTTCTGAGCAAGGATGCTCTTACTCTCAAGGGAGTGCAGCGAAGGTTTACCAGGCTGATTCCAGGGATGGCGCATCTGATGTACGAGGAGAGATTGACCAGATTGCGATTGTTTTTGCTAGAGTTCAGACAAATGATGGGGGATCTCAGAGACTTATAAAATTCTAATAGGACTGGATAAGCCAGATGTAGGGAGGATGTTCCCAATGGTGGGTGTCCAGAACCAGGAGTCACAGTATGAGGATTTGGGTAGAGGATTTGGGTAGACGATTTAGGATGGAGATGAGGAGACATTTCTTCACCCAAAGAGTGGTGAGCCTGTGGAATTCATAACCACAGGACATAGTTGATGCCAAAACACTGAATGCATTCAAGAGGCGACTAGATATAGCACTTGGAGCGAATGGGATCAAAGGTTATGGGGAGAATGCAGGATTAGGCTATTGAGTTGGATGATTAGCCATGATCGTGAAGAATGGCGGAGCAGGCTGGAAGGGCCGAATAGCCTCTCCTACCTTCTATGTTTCTATGTTGAGATCGATGATCAGCTATGCCGTACAGTAGTGGAACAGGCTTGAGGGTTGAATAGCCTACTCCTGCTTCCCATTTTCCTACGTATTCATAAGAAATATAGCTGTCTTGACTGGAGTCAAATGTCATACTGCAACCTGAACTAGTAGTGTGAATAGGAAAAGGGAAATAGGAACAGACGTTTAAACTTTGTTACCAGTTATCAAAAGATATGCTCCTAATTGTTTGCTGCATGCTAGATTTCTATCATTTATGACTTGGGACACACAGGCTCCTTTTGACATAAACACTTCCCAATCTCTCACCACTCGAGAAATATTCTGCAGAGTGAATGGAATCACAGAATCCCTACAGTGCAGAAAGAAGCCATTTGGCCCATCTAGTCTGCACTGACCCTCTGAAGAAGCTCCCACCTTATTCCCTGTAACCCTGCATTTACCATGTAGTCTGCATATCCCTGGACACTATGGAGCAATTTAGCATGGCCGATCCACCAAACCTACACAACTTTGGACTGTGGGAGGAAACTGGAGCACCTAGTGAAAACCCACTCAGATATGGGGTGAACATGCAAACTCTGCACAAAGGTTGGAATCAAACCTGGGTCCCTGGTGCCATGAGGCAGTACTGTCAACGACCATGCTGCCCTCAAGTATAAGGATAACCTCATGCTTTTCCACATTATATGGCATCTGCCATGTTCTTGCACACTCACTCAGCCTGTCCAAATCTCCTTCAAGCCTCTTCTCACTTTACATCAAGAGAAGCTAGAAAAAGGAATTCTTAACACAAAGTGGGAAAAAAAGTATTTCGAGGTAAAAAGTTTTACCCTGATTCAATTTTTCGGCAGAAATGATGTGGAAGAATTAAAATGTTGCATCATAGAAAATATCACCTCTCCATAACATGGCATAAAGTAATGTAGTTAGAAAACCACTTCATGGCCAACAAAATTCCTGAAATGAATTTGCCTCTAAGAATTCATGCAGGAGCTCCAAGAAATTTCTCTCAGATAGTGCATCTGAATAAATCTGTGCAGGACCATCAAGAAACTTTCTGACTAAGTACTTGAAGTGGAATATTTTACACCTTGTAAGGCAGAAGTGTAATTACTTATCCCAGGAAAGATTACTGCTTTCTTCAGAGGAAGCACAACTCCAGCTGAAAGAGAGCCAATGTCAATAAAATCACTGAGCACAGCAATAAGCAAACCTTGATTCAAGAAAGAACTACTACCCACTGTCAGTGGAAGCAGAAAACTCTTAGCAGGGTAACTAGACAGTAAAGTTCCCTCTCTACATTCACCAAGAGGACTTCCCAATCACATGGATGATCCCAGTCACATGGAAATATGTGAATGTTTCCTGACCTAATTTAATTACTAGCTAAATTCTACAAGGCAACAGCTCCCAAAAGGACTGTAATACTTCTAAAACAGTTAAGAGAAATGTGTTTCCTGGAATGCACTGCCAGACGAAGTGGCAGAAGCAAATATGATAGCCATGTTTAACAGGCATTTAGACAGACACACAAACAGCAGAGAACAGAGGGACATGGACCATGTGCCCACAGATGGAATTAGTTTATAACAGCATCATGGTCAGTGCAGACCTGGTGGGCTGATGGGTCTGTTCCTGTGCTGTATCTTCCTTTCTAGCAGCAATCAACACTAAACGACAAAAAGACCTAGTTCCACCAGCTTTTCGTCTTTCAAACCCATACTCCTGCTCAACACAGACCTTCAAGAATCCTTGTCAGCAGACTGGAAGTATATATTTCTACAGACAATTTCCATTATAAACATAATCACAGAAAATTCTAATGTAAGAATGTTGACAGGACAGAACAAATTCAACAGATTACATAATAAAACACAAAATGCCAGCTCACCTCCTTGACATGGGTGTGAAAAGAGACCGACATATCCAGTAGGATCTTCCGCTGCTCCACTCTTCTTACAAAGTCCTGGATCCGATCTTCCAGTTGATGGGCTGCCTGATAAATCTCTTCAGGGTCACACTCCCCTGTTTGAGCCAATTGCTCTGCAGCTTCCAGAAGTTTATCTGCATTGGTGTATGTGTTCTATAGAAGAAAGGAATGTATCTATATTTCCTGGTATCATTCAAGTGAACTCTACAACTGAATATTAATTATATAAAATGTCGCTAATTCTCATCAGGAGCTAGTGTTCGAATTCAAACGTTAACTGTTAGCTATTTGTGTATTCTCCAAGTTCTATAACACGTGAAAATGTAGACAATTTCTGTTTGAAAAAGAAATCTGAGTTTTCACATTAAACAAAGGAAGCTTTCTTCTCTGTTTAATCATGGACTTGTTATATTCTCCCAACGTGCTTAAGATCTGCCAAATGACAAGGTGGAATTTGCACAAGTCCTTACATCATGAACTAGGCCCACCAGGTCAACTTATGCCACAAAGGCATGAAGTGGTTTGAAAACTAGGCTTAACCTGTAGAAAGTAAAGGCAAGTGTGTAACTAAAACACAGAACTACCTTCAATGAATTCATACAGCAGTTGCTAGAAACTGAAATCAGAACAGAAATACTGAAAATACTCCACAGATCAAACCGCATCTGTGAAAATGAAAACTTCAATGTTTAGGTTTAACAGTTTTGATGACGGGTCATCAACCACACACATTAATTTTATTTTCCTTGACTTGCTGAGTGTATATATAGCATTTTCTGGTTCACTTTGTTCACATTAGGAATAAATAGCATACACACTCATTATCTACAGAAATTTAATCAGGAATTGCACATTTGGAAACAAATTGGTTCTTTTTATGTTAGGGACAAAGACTTTTTAAACACTGATTTTACATTGGGACCCTGCTTTAATATGTCTGCTGTAATGTAGAAGTCTGCATAATATGGGATCTGAAATTACCTTTCAAATAGGATGTGTTCTCATCATGTCCAAATGGTATTAAGCGAAAGATACAAATTTCTTTATTTCAAAAAAAGGACACATACTGAATTAAAATTGTGCAAGTTGGTTACTTTAGAAATTTCCAGCAATTACCAGGACAAAATAATCTCAGGAATGTCATGCCTTCCATTTGCATGAACATTCCAGCCTGGCCAACACAAAATAACCCAAGGCAACATGCCTCTACAGCTGAGTTTGATTTCAGTGAAAGGCATCAAAACCCATTATGATTGACTTGGTGCTAACAGCCTTTCAGTTATTTTCTCTTAAGACACAATGGGTCTGAGCGAGACGTCTTCAAAGCAGTTCCATCAACTAGATGATTCAATGTGAAACCTCCACCATATGACTGAAACTGGTTTGTTTGAATTGCCTTCAATTGCACACTTTCTGACTACTCTCCTCTGCTCTTTACATTGACACTGTCAGCAACAAAATCAGCTCCAGGCTACTCTAATAAAAGCAAAAATACTGCGAAAGCTGGAGAGCCAAAATAAGACCATAAGGTACAGAAACAGAATTAGATCATTCGGCCTATTGAGCCTGCTTCACCAAACAATCATGGCTGATAGGTTTTTCAATCCCATTCTCCTGCCCTCTCCCCATAACCCTTGCACTCTTACCAATCAAGAACCTATCCAACTATCTCCGTTTTAAATACATTCAATGACTTGGCGACCACAGCCCTCTGCAGCAATGAGTTCCATAGATTAACCACCCTCTGGTTGAAGAATTTCCTGTTCTAAAAGGTCATCCCCTCACTCCAAGGCTGTGCTCTCAGGTCCTAGTTTCTCCTATGAAACAGACATTGTTGGAAAAAGTCAGTAGGCCTGGCAGCCCATCAGGGGAGAAAGAAAAACTTACCATTTCAAGTTCCTTCTTCAGAAGTCTTTGAATTCAGGCATTTCTAAGCCTACCTCTAATCCCAACCTCTCTCCAAGTCAGATTTCCAGAAAAATCCAATATCTTGCCTCAAAAGTGAACTAATTTCCCAAACTGTAAGAATTATATTGCTGCACCTTCAATTACAATTCATCTGCATCTAAGCTTCTAGGAAAAGAATTTTGTCAGACCAACCACTACCAAACTCCACTTGACACTTACTAGATTCTAACTGAGACAAGATTCTAATTGGGTCTGGGTGGGCTGCTCTTCAGAGGGTCAGTGAGGACTTGTTGGGCTGAAGGGCCTGTTTCCACACTGTAGGTATTCTATAATATGATTCTACGATGAATATACACCCAAATCAGGGTGGTGTGCCCCTTGGAGGGGAACTTGCATGTGGTGGTGTTCCCATGTATAAGCTTCCCCGGTCCTTCTCAACGGCTGTGAATTTGGAAGATGCTGGTTAAGAAGCATTAATGGGCCATTGTCTTCACATGCTGTGTGGACTTTGCTGTGGTCACTCTTACTGATACTGTCATGGGCAACTGTATCTGTGACAGGCAGATTTCAGAGAATAAGACCAAGTATGTGGACCCCTCATCAGCTGTTGACTTAATCTAGCAGCCATGTCCTTTAGGACTCGAGTGGCTCAGTCAGTTGTGGTGCTACCGAGCCTCTCTTAATGACTGAGGACCACCCCCAACACCCCCGCGCCTACGAGAGTCTAAAGAATCTTGGAAGATGACAACCGATTTCTGGGGCTACTTCCTTAAGTACTGTGGGATTCAAAGCTTTGGTATTCTTCTTAATCCTGTTCACTAATGAAAAGTCATGAGCAAACAGGATTAAGGAGAATCTCAAGGCTTTTTATACATAGATAATAGGGCAATAGGGAAGCCAGGGAAAGGGTTAGCCCATTCAAGACGAAGGAGGGAATCTATGTGTGGAGCCAGAAGAGGTGGGTGAGGTTCTAAACAAATACTGTGTGTCAGTATCCACCAAAGCGAAGGAATTGGTGGAAGATGATCTCAGGGAAGGGAGTGCAGAATTTCTAAGCCAAGTTGCTATTAAAAAGGAAGAAGTGTTGTGTGTCTTAAAAAGTATTACGGTAGATAAGTCCCCAGGTGATAATGGGATCTATCCCAGAATATTGAGGGAGGAAAGAGAGCAAATTGCTGGAGCATTGACAGACATCTTTGTATCCTCTCCAGCAACAGGTGAGGTCCCGGAAGATTGCAGAATTGCCAATGTTGCCTCATTGTTTAAGAAAGGTAGCAGGATAATCTGGAAATTGCAGGCCTGTGAGCCTCACATCAGTGGTAGGGAAAGTATTAGAAAAGGTTCTCAGGGATAAGATCTATAAGCATTTAGAAGCAAACGGACTTATTAGCGACAGACAGCATGGTTTCGTGCAGGGGAGGTCGTGCCTCACTAAAGTGACTGAGTTTTTTGAGGACGTGACGAAGATGATTGATGAGGGAAAAGCAGTTGATGCTGTCGACATGGACTTCAGTAAAGCCTTTGCCAAGGTCCCTCATGGTAGACTGGTACAAAAAGTGAAGTCACATGGTATCAGGGGTAAGCTGGCAAGATGGAAACAGAACTGTTCTGAGGAAGGGTCACCGGACCCAAAACGTTAACTCTGATTTTTTCTTCACAGATGCTGGCAGACCTGCTGAGCTTTTCCAGCAACTTTGTTTTTGTCCCTGGATACAGAACTGGCTTAGTCATAGAAGACAGAGGGTAGCAATGGAAGGATGCTTTTCAGAATGAAAGTTCGTGACTACTGGTGTTCCATAGGGATCAGTGCTGGGACCTCTGCTGTTCATGGTCTACATAAATGATTTGGAGGAAAACATGGCTGGTCCAATTAGTAAGTTTGTGGATAATACAAAGGATGGTGGGGTTGCGATCGTGAGCAAGATTGTCAGAGGATACAGCAGGATATAGATCAGTTGGAGGCACGGGCAGAAAAACAGCAAATGGAGTTTAATCTGGACAAATATAAGGTCATGCATTTTGCAAGGTCAAGTACAGGTGGAAATTATTGTTAATGGCAGAACCCTTAGGAGTAATGACATGCAGAGGGATATGGGCGTGCAGGTCCATAGATCACTGAAGGTGGCAGCATCGGTAGATAAGGTAATAACAAAGGCGTATGGCATGCTTGCCTTCATCGGAAGGGGCACCAAGTACAAGGACAGGCAAGTTATGCTGCAGCTTTATTTGAACTTTAGTGTGGCCACACATGGAATATTGAGTACAGTTGTGGTCACCACGCTACCAAAAGGATGTGGATGCTTTTGACATGGTACAGAAAAGGTTTACCACAATGTTGCCTGGTATGGGGGATTTTAGCTATGAAGAAAGATTGGAGAGACTGGCCTTGTTTTCACTGGAAGCAGGAAGTTGAAGTACAACCTGATTGAAGCTAAGATGATTATGAATGGCATGGTTAGAGTGGAAAGTATGAGGCTTTTTCCAGGATGGAGGAGTCAATTACTAGGGGATACAGCTTCAGGGAGGGGTGGGGAGTGGAGTATAAAAGAGACGTGAGAGGCAAGTTTTTCCACACAAAGGGTGGTGAGTTCCTGGAATCCTAGATAATAAAGTCCTGGAGATGTATCAGCCTTCAATCCCATCAATTTCTCCAATACCATTTTTCTATTGATTACACAGATCTGCTTCCTCGTGTCCTTTTTTAAGAAGGCAGAAGTGAAATATGAATTTATTTCATCAACTATTTGTCTGTTCCCCATTATAAATTATCCCGTTTCTGACACCGAGGGACCTACATTACATGCTTTCAGAAACTTATTCCGTCAGATGCTATGCTCCTTGCAGGCTTATTCTCAAACTCCACCTTCCCTTCTTAATCAATCCCTTGGTTCTCCTTTGCGGACTTCTAAACTGTTC
>NC_063333.1:107026598-107069367 GCF_021869965.1 Rhincodon typus | reverse complement strand
AACCAAAAAAGAATCCCCCTCGTCCTCACGTACCACCCCACCAACCTCCGGATCCAACGCATCATCCTCCGACACTTCCGCCATCTGCAATCCGACCCCACCACCAAAGACATCTTTCCCTCCCCACCCTTATCTGCTTTCCGGAGGGACCACTCTCTCCGTGACTCCCTTGTCCGCTCCACACTCCCCTCCAGCTCCACCACACCCGGCACTTTTCCCTGCAACCGCAGGAAGTGCTACACCTGCCCCCATACCTCCTCCCTCACCCCCATCCCAGGCCCCAAGAAGACTTTCCACATCAAGCAGATGTTCACCTGCACATCTGCCAATGTGGTATACTGCATCCGCTGTACCCGGTGTGGCTTCCTCTACATCGGGGAAACCAAGCAGAGGCTCGGGGACCGCTTTGCAGAACACCTACGCTCAGTTCGCAATAAACAACTGCACCTCCCAGTGGCAAACCATTTCAACTCCCCCTCCCATTCCTCAGACGACATGTCCATCCTGGGCCTCCTCCAGTGCCACAGCGATGCCACCCGAAGGTTGCAGGAACAGCAACTCATATTCCGCTTGGGAACCCTGCAGCCCAATGGTATCAATGTGGATTTCACAAGCTTCAAAATCTCCCCTCCCCCTACCACATCCCAAAACCAGCCCAGCTCGTCCCCGCCTCCCTAACCTGTTCTTCCTCCCACCTATCCCCTCCACCCACCTCAAGACGCACCTCCATCTCCTCCCGACTAACCTCATCCCGCCCCTTTGACCTGTCCGTTCTCCCTGGACTGACCTATCCCCTCCCTAACTCCCCACCTACACTCACCTTTACTGGCCCATCCCCGCCTCTTCGACCTGTTTGTTTCCTCTCCACCTATCCTCTCCTCTATCCATCTTCTTTCCGCCTCCCACTCTCTCCCTATTTATTTCAGAACCCCCTTCCCCTCCCCCTTTTCTGATGAAGGGTCGAGGCCCGAAACGTCAGCCTTTCTGCTCCTATGATGCTGCTTGGCCTGCTGTGTTCATCCAGCCCTGCACCTTGTTGTCTCTTTATTTCAAGGGGATTGGAGTTTAAGAGTAGGGAAGTTTTACTACAACTGTACAAGTTGCTGGTGAGATCACATCAAGAGTATCGAAAGCAGTTCAGAGAAGGTTCACCAGGATGGTCCTTTTTATGGAGGGGATTGTCTTAGGAGCCAAAGTTAAACAGGTTGGAACTCTACTCACTGGAGGTTTGTTTATAAGAATGAGAGGTGATTTCTTTGAAACTAACAAGAATCGTAAAGGGTTCTTCAGGGTAAAGCTGAAAAGTTTGTTGCCTCTCATGGAAGAATCTAGGTGCACAGGGCATAGCCTCAGAATTAAGTGGTAATTTAAGACTGAAATGAGAAGGAATTTCTTTTTGCAGAGAGTTTGAAGTTTACAGAACTCCTTGCACAGAGAGCTGTGGGGGCAGTTAATGCATATATTTAAAGGAGGAGATAGACAGATTCTTAATCAGTACAGGAATCAAGAGTTACAAGGAAAATGCAGGAAAGTAGACGAGGAATGCTGGCTCAACCATGATTTTACTGAATGGCGAACCGGCTCAAAAGGGCCAAATGGCCTACTCCTGTTCCGATTTTATATGGTGTTACAAAGGAATCAGAGGACCTTGAGAGAATATCGAAATCAATTCCATCCCACAGGCAATGAGAAGTTACAAAATCAAATTATCAAGGAATAATCCTGTTACATAGTCAAAAATAAAAGGAAAGTTTGAGTAGGGATAAGGTTACTGAATTATAAACAAGAAGCTCATAGGTCGGGCAGAAGTGTGGAAAAATTACTTTGTTTCAGTTTTTACTGAAACATGTTACGAAATATATTTCACTTGATGACCTTGAAATGAATATAGTTGGGACTGAAAGAAAGTATGTAATTGACAAACTAGTAAAACTAAAAGAGGATAAAGTTCTGGGTCTGGATGGTATGCAGCAATACACACTCAACCAAACAATGGACGAGCTAGCACAACCACTAAGCAAAAGATCACTGCAAGGGGAAATACTGCCAAACAAACAATGAGTGAACAACTGATGTTGCTTCATTTGGAAAAAATACAGACCAATATTTGATAGAAAGAACATTGATACTTATGCTTAAAAAGTGATCAAAGAACAAAACAACAGAAGAAAACAGATGGTCAACTTGAATTCAGAAAGATAAAGTCACGCTTAACTAACCTTAGAATTATTTGAAGAGGTAACTGAAACAGCAATTCAGTTGATAGCATATACTTACATCTTCAAAAGGCCTTTGATAAAGTATGGCAGGATTAGGTCCAAAGTTGGGGCTTGTGAAGTCAAGGACAGGTTGTTGAACAGACAGCAAATTAGCTAAGAAGGGCTAGAAAGCTGAGAATAGCGTAAAAGTTAGCTAATCTGATTGGAGTAAGACAGAAAATAGTGCTCACAAGGATCAGTACTGGGACTATGGTTATATAAAACTTCAATATTTTCTAAAAACTAACAATATCAACATTTAGACATGTAACAAAATTAAGGGGACAGAGTTAATTGGACAAAAATGCACTAGAAGGCGGCTTTCAGAGTGAGCAGTTAAGTGGGAAGTGAATTTTAGGTAAATGTGAGGTGATGCACTTTGGCAGGAATAAAAATCATCAACTACACAAAAAAAAACCTGAATGGTCAAAAAAACCAAAGACACACTGGCTAACAAATTATTAGAAGCAAGACTGCAGATCAGCTAAGCAATTAGAAACGCTAACAAAGACCTGAGGTTATTTTCCAGAATTACAGATTGCAAAGTTAGGGAAGTTATGTTAGGTGCTCAAGTGACACTTTGAGAACTATGCACATTGAAAGCAATACCATGGGAAAGGACATTTAAGCATAGAAGAAAGTGTAAACAAGGACTTTTAATCAGAATTGAGAGATAACAGCATTTTGCTTTAGACAAGAAAAGGCACAGAGGTGACCTGATACAGATGTTTAAAATTACAAGTGGCAAGACAAGTATATTTGGAGAGAGTGGCCCAGATTTTCAGGTTAAAAATAACAGTGAGGTTATCTTTAAAGATTAATCAGGCATCTGCAGTTAAAACACATATCAGGAAGTTGCTGTCCGAGTTGCCTTGTTCCTCAAAACTTTTCTACACAAGGGTACAGTCAAAAAGAAACTTGGCATTCAAATAGAACATAGGCATGGTGTTTTTGTATTAAGACCACAGGCATCAGGGCAGAAGTCGGCCATTCAACCTATTGAGTCTGCCCCTCCATTCAATGAGATAATGGTTGACCTGATAACCCATAGCCCTTGGGATTCCTATGCTGATTAAAAACATCTCAGCTTTAACTATACATAAATGATCCAACCTCAACAACCCCCTGCAGTAAAGAATTCCAGATTCACAACTCTCAGAAGAAATTTCTCATCTGTATCTTAATTGTGCAATAAAAATCAAAAGAATTGCGGATGCTGTAAATCAGTTACAGAAATAGAAATTGCTGGAAAAGCTCAGCAGGTCTGGCAGCATATGTGGAGAGAAATCAGAGTTAACGTTTCAGGTCAAGTAACTTTTCCACAGTTTTGTCTCTTCAACATGCAATGTGAGAGAATACCCTCTGGTCCTAGACTCTTTCACAAAGGGAAAACAACCTTTCCACATGTACAGTGTTAAGTCTCCCAAGAATCTTGTATGTTTCACTAAGGTTGCCTCACATTCTTCTTTATTCCAATGAGTACTGGGCCAATCTACTCAACGTCTCCTCATAAGCAAGTCTCACCGTACCTGGTATCAATCAAATGAACGTTCAAGACCATCTCTCCAATGCCTGTATATTTTTCCTTGGAAAAGGGGCCCAAAATTGTTCACAGTATTTCAGCTGTGGTCTGATTACTGTTTTGAATAGTTTTAGCAAAACCTCCGTACTTTTACACTTCATTCCCTTTGAAAAAGAAGCCGACATTCCATTTGTCTTCCCCGCTGAGCTTAGATGCTAGCTGTTTTGTGATTCATGCAGGAGAACTCCCAAATCCCTTTGTTTCGTAGCTTTCTGCAGTCTTTCTCCATTTCAATAATATTTCGCTCCTCCATTCTTCCTGCCAAAGTCCATACCTCACATTTTCCCACGATATATTCCATTATGTCATAGATTCATCAGTAAAATTTAGGGCTCATCTATTCCAGTGCACTAAATTTTTAAAGACACAATTAATCTTGATCATTGTCAAGAAGCTGGCTGTACTAAAAATTAATTTTTTATGTTTGTGGATCTCATTCTAGATGAGAAAAAGATTTTCTAAAAAGCTGAAATGAAATTGGAGGAGACTTGTTTGGAATTAGGGGTGGCACGGTGGCTCACTGGTTAGCATTGCAGCCTTACAACACCAGGGACCAGATGCAATTCCACCCTCGGGCGACTGTCTGTGTGGAATTTGCACATCCTCCGCATGTCTGCGTGGGTTTCCGCCGGGTGCTCCAGTTTCCTCCCACAGTCCAAAGATGTGCAGGTTAGGTAGATCGGCCATGCTAAATTGCCTAGTGTCTAGGGGTGTGTAAATTAGATGGATTAGCCAAGGGAAATGCAGGGTTACAGAGAAAGGGAAGGGGGTTGGGGATGGATCTGGGTGGGATACTCTTGGGATGCGGTCGGGGGAGGGGAGATTTTGAAGCCAGGCCCCAAGAAGACTTTCCACATCAAGCAGATGTTCACCTGCACATCTGCCAATGTGGTATACTGCATCCGCTGTACACACTGTGGCCTCCTCTACATCAGGGAAACCAAGCGGAGGCTCGGGGACCGCTTTGCAGAACACCTACGCTCGGTTCGCAATAAACAACTGCACCTCCCAGTCGCGAACCATTTCAACTCCCCCTCCCATTCCTCAGACGACATGTCCATCCTGGGCCTCCTGCAGTGCCACAACGATGCCACCCGAAGGTTGCAGGAACAGCAACTCATATTCCGCTTGGGAACCCTGCAGCCCAATGGTATCAACGTGGATTTCACAAGCTTCAAAATCTCCCCTCCCCCTACCGCATCCCAAAACCAGTCCAGCTCATCCCCGCCTCCCTAACCTGTTCTTCCTCCCACCTATCCCCTCCTCCCACCTCAAGCCACACCCCCATTTCCTACCTACTAACCTCATCCAGCCCCCTTGACCTGTCCGTCCTCCCTGGACTGACCTATCTCCTCCCTAACTCCCCACCTACACTCACCCTTACTGGCTCCATCCCTGCCTCTTCGACCTGTCTGTCTCCTCTCCACCTATCCTCTCCTCTATCCATCTTCTATCCACCTCCCCCTCTCTCCCTATTTATTTCAGAACCCCCTTCCCTTCCCCCATTTCTGATGAAGGGTCCAGGCCCAAAACGTCAGCCTTCCTGCTCCTATGATGCTGCTTGGCCTGCTGTGTTCATCCAGCCCTGCACCTTGTTATCTCGGATTCTCCAGCATCTGCAGTTCCTACTGTCTTTGAATCCATGCTACTGGCATCACTCTGTAAACACTAGCCATCCAGCCAACTGAACTAACCGACCCCGAAGGATCTCTATGAGCACCCATATAATGAACAAAAAAATGAAATTGCACATTTTAAAATTTCACATTAAATGGAACTACATTGTTCTACTATGCAATGCAGTTTGTTTCACGAGAAGTGATGGCAATTTGCATTGAGAATTTGCAAAATTCATTAAGGGGAAAATGATAGACAATGGAAAGGAAGCTTAGCCCAGCAGAAGCTGGAAACCCAGGACTCTCATCCACCAGGGAGGTGGAGGCGTGTGCAATAAGGCAATGCATTTTACAAGTGTCTAAATTCAAATTGTCGGAGCAATATAGAACAATTTTTTCATAATTTAAATTTGATATCAGAATTTAATCAACCGTATATTTAGTTTTTTTTGAAGAAAAGAACATTTCACTTATTCAAGTGAAAGTCAGCAAAAACTTTAATCAATGAAGATTAATCTCAACTATTGTGCTACTTCTGTTTCTCCAGGAAGGGTCAAATGTGTATAAGGCTTTCCTATCATACATTTCAAGAACACTAAATTTGTTCAGAGCATTTAGTCAACATAGTTCTACAGATGCAGTCCAACAAATCTAGTTTACGATAAGTCCAAAAACACAATATTAGAAACACTTCACTTCTCACAAGGCTTTAGTGCATGTGCACTGTATATCCTAAAATCAGTAAGCAGGAAGACCTGTATAACATTTCAGTACAGTCAGAGTTAAACTGCAAGAATTAGGAATATTCAGGTAAAACAAATAATGGCAAATTTAGGTTATCTGAACCAGAAAACAACAAAACCAGAGTCTGAGTTCCGAAAGTATCACAGTTCAAATGCAAGACTACACAGTTTCTGGGGTAGACTGTGCATTTCTGCAGATATGAACTGGGTACAATATTATTAGGTTCAAAGATAGCCCTCAAAAAGATTGAACAGTTTAAGTAAAAATAAAACAGCCTTTTTGTCTAAATTATGAGTCTCTAAGTTTAATGGAAACAAGGAATTTCAACAGAAGCCAGATAATTCTTCAGGCTACTTAACTTTTTCAAATCTGATTCTCTTTTTCAGAACATTAACCTTGACAGAGCGTACAAATCAGACTCAAAGATGTTCAAATGTCAGATCCATGATTACAATGGTGTATTTTTAACACTTTTTATATCCTCAAACATAGCAAGTTCTGGAAGATTCAACATATTTCAACAGTAAAATGAGCTTAAGCAACATTCATCCAATGTTCACCCAATTTGTTTTTCAGTTTTATGAAACGTTTTATTTAGGGCCATTCACAGCTGAGAACTTCACGACCCAAGTACAGACAAGAGAAAATTACCTTCCACTTCTACAAACATTATTCAAAAATAATCAGCCTTTTCAACTTTTACATAAGTAAGAAATAGAAGATTCCTTCGCTTTCTTCCAAAAATGATAACAATTGCTAATGGACTCAAGAACCCAATGGATAACACAATTAACCCAAAGTAAAGCTAATAGTAATTTTGAACAATGATAAACAAAAGCCAAAAATGTGTTTGCTCATCCATTTTCATTGTTACCCAGCAAAATTTCCAAACAGAAACACATCAATAGCTGCTCAAAATCTTCTGCAAGTTAGGCTTGCGGCTGGACAAGAAACCGTGCAGATTCAACTAGAAGGGTCAGTGATTCAGATCAGTCCTAAAATAACGGCATTACTAGTTGACGTTTAAATTATTCCCACACTAAAAAAAATTCTTAAAAACAAAACATAAAAAAAGAATAACAACTACTAGTTAGACTGAAGTGCGCTGCACCTCCCACTACAATCTTAAAATCCACACTGACCTCTAACTTTTGAAAATGTTTCATTTTGTCACAATTCCCACTTTGTAAAGAGACTGACTCCTTGATCATCATCTTGCTTCTCGGACCACTCCATACATGCCTTTCTCCTCACCTCCCAGATGTGTACACAACGTCAGCAGTTTCTACAAAAAGTTCTTACATTCAACACAAAATGATGATTTTAAAGAATCTATGCTCCCTTTCTGGGACAAGAACCAAATAGCCCTTGTGTAATGCTCTTCTCCTTCCAGAAATTTCCTGACCTGTTGTGTATGTCCAATATCTTTTTTTAATATTTCTGATTTTTAACAATCACAGTATTCTTTAACCTACAATTCTCATTGTCCTGCTCTTGCCCTACTGTACTTCTCGTCTCCATTCCACATTTGAAATCAGTGGTCTAAGTTTCTTCGCGGAAATCATGAGACTCTTCATCATCCATCTTTACACATTTTCAATAATCCATCTTGTCTTCCTTCAAATCTTCATTTTACACCATATTATTCAGAGCTTGTTTTATACCCCCTTTATCTCCCCATTCCACCATTTATTTGTGTTCTTTTCTCCATCAATCCTCCTCCTGTTCTCACTTCAAAATTATATTTCTATTTCACCGCACTCTGTCTTCCATTAGTTTGTCACTTCTCTCACTCCAATTTAGACTTGGTCCCTCCAAGTATCCAATTCTTCATCTTCCATCACTCAGCTATATGTGAAATCTCTTTCAATGCATTAGCCACTTTAGTACTGAACCTCAGAAGTCAAAATATCACAGTTTCAATTCTCTGTGGCTCTCTCAAGCCAGCTTTTGGAATTGGTTAGAAAATCTGGGCTAGTGAGGTCAATATAAAAATCAACCCATCACGATAGAGAGACCTGCTGAAAATTGAGTATGCGACTATCTGATCAGAATCATTGGGTTGGTGCTTGTTGATACCACCTGGAGTTTCATATGATCGTTAGCCACGAAAGATGAATTCCAAAGTTATCCCAACTCATGAACTCTCTTGCATCCCTCTCTACCACTCGCCCCCTCTCCTCCACCTTAACAGGCTGATGTCCCCTCCATTTCTTATATTCCCATCCGTGTACATTCAAGTTTCCCATTCTCCTTTACCTACTCTGTCCATTTCAATTGTTTTCTTTATTCCGCGACTACTTCTGTCTATTCAATTCTTCCATACTTTCCACGCCATCCCCCGCCCCCATCACCGTGGGCATCTTCGTCATTCTTTCAATGTAGCCTCCGATTCCCTTTTCGCTACCAGTTCTCCGCTCCTTCCCCACCCCTCTAATGTTTCTTCCTAATCTCTTCCATTTCCTCGTATAGCTTTCATTTCCCAAATTTTCCCCAATCCCTTTTCGTGCTGCCTGTGCCACATTATGCGTGCGGGTGTGGGCCCGGACTCCGGGCCCAGCCCAACCCCGGGCTCCCGGGAGCCAGGCTGCAGTCCCGCGTCTCCCATTTACTCACCAGATCGGAAAAACGCGGCGATGTCGGCGTCCCCGGCCGGGTCCTCCGCCCCCTCTGCAGAGCTCATGTCCGCGGCAGTGGCCTCCTCCCTCAGACTGTCCGGTTACAATCCTCCAGCAGAGCGGAGATGCGGATCCTAATCCTGACTGGCAACCACCAAGCGGAGGAAGGGAGGGAGCGAGCAGCAAAATGCTGCCACCTCTACCAGCTCTCCTCCATCTTGGAGCCGTGAATCACCGTCCGGAAAACATCGACAAACCTCGGCAACTTCCGGAATTCCAGCCATCCCAAGGTCACTGCTTCAACAGCCGGATGGAGCCGACAAGCATTAGCGGCAATCCTAAAACAGCACCCACCACGCAATGTGCAAATCCCAAGATGCGCCAAGAGATAGAGATACAAACATAAACAGTTATATGAATTGATCCTTATGCATATGTAGGGAGATACGAATTTCAGGTGGAAGGCATACACCGAGGCAAGAAGAGGTTAAAATTCTCGAATGCAATACAGCACATGATCAGTGAGCAAAGATATAGTATAAGCGCATTGAGAGCATTCGACAGAAATCG
The DNA here is from genome assembly GCF_021869965.1 of Rhincodon typus. NCBI lineage: Eukaryota > Metazoa > Chordata > Chondrichthyes > Orectolobiformes > Rhincodontidae > Rhincodon > Rhincodon typus. The sequence continues at coordinate 107,059,979 of NC_063333.1, read as the reverse complement.
AAATTCCTCGAATTCGAAAACACTCACAATAAGTAAAGTCACAACTACGGAAATATAAATATGAACACATAATGTATGAACTGTTGTATTGCAACAGAAATAACTCATTCTCAAATTTTCATATTCAAAATGTATCTAAGAGCTGAACAAATGTCACATGGAAAAACATGAAAATATACACAACTTTACGAACTGGGTATATTCACTTTAAACGTGCATATGAAGATGCACCGACAAAATATAACTTTAAATATTGCCTACATTCATAACATTGTACATTTATATCATAAATATACAAACCAAACCGTATAAGATTTGGAGCTTTTTAATACCACATTCACTTGCAGTTTATTGGCAGATATAAGAGAAACAAGGCAAACACAATACGTGCATGAAATGCATTTATATTATAGGAATACAATTATGCTTAAACACAAATTGTAAAACGACTAGCAAATGTTCACTAAAGTAAAACAAATAAAACTTTTTTTTGTCACTTATATAAATGGATGTGAATATAGGAGGTATTGTTAGTAAGTTTCCAGATGACACCAAAATTGATGGTTTAGTGGACATTGAATGAGATTACCTCAGAGTATAACAATACCTTGATCAGATGGGTGGATAGGCCAAGCAGTGGCAAATGGAGTTTAACCTACATCAATGTGAAGTGCTACATTTTGGTAGAGCAAATCAGAGCAGGACTTATACACTAATGGTAAGGTCTTGGGGTGCGGGTTCATTGCTCCTTAGAAGAGGAATCACAGGTAGGCAGGGTAGTGTCGAAAGCATTTGGTATGCTTGCCTTTCTTGGTCAGTGCTGTTGTGGCTGTACAGGACATTGGTTAGTCTGCTTTTAGAACATTGCATTAAATTCTAGTTTCCCTGCTATGGGAAAGATTTTGTGAAACTTGAAAGGATTCAGAAAAGATTTACAAGGATGTTGCCAGGGTTGGAGAATTTGAGCTCTCGGGAGAGACTGAAAAGCCTGGGGCTGTTTTCTCTGCAGTATCAGAGGACGAGGGGGTGACATTACAGAAGTTTATAAAATCCTGAGGAGCATGGATTGGTTAAAGACTCAAGGTCTTTTCCCCAGGGTAGAGGAGTCCAAAACTAGACAGCATAGGTTTAAGGTGAGAGGGGAACGATTTAAAAGGAACCCAAGGGGCATCTTTTTCATGCAGAGGGAGGTGCATATCTTGAATGGGCTCCCAGAGGAAGCAATGTAGGCTGGTACAATTACAAGACATTTAAAAGGCATCGAGATGGGTATATGAATAGGAAGAGTTTAGAGGGACAATGGGACAAATGCTGGCAAAGGGGACTAGATAAATTTAGGATATGTAGTTGGCATGGGGATGAGTTGGACCAAAGGGTCTGTTTCTGCACTATACATCTCTATGACTCTAAATAACTGCAAAAACAGAAAATGACTGAACATACTCAGCAGGTCTGGCAGCATCTGTGGAGAGAAAGCAGCATTAAAGCTTTGGTCAAGTGATCCTTCCACAGAATCTGGATTATCTGCACTGAGCCAAATGGGACTCTTGTGCTGTGGTGATACTGTCCCTATCTCTGACCTAGGAGACTTGGGTTCAAGTCCCACCTGCTCCAGAGGTGTACATTGACATTTTTAAGAGATTGTTTAGAAAATATCTGAAGGATGAAACAATTTCATAACTTGTAAAATAACACTGCATAGAAAAAAAAACAGCCATGAACAATGAGGGATATAAGTAACAGCATAAAACTAGAAGAAAGACCTTGCAAAAAACGATACGGATTCTGCCAAATAGGAAATATGCAAAAGGGCCATAAAACAGCTTATAAGAGCTACTGAAAGGGATTATGAAAGAAAACTTGCTTCAAATCAATAGGAAAAATTTTATAGTTACACAAAGGGAAAGCAGGTGGTCATGAGCAATGTTGGTCCACCAAAGCCTGAAAGTGGGAATTTTGTCAAGTACCATAGGGAAATGGCAGACATGTTGAATGGTTACTTTTCCTCAGTATCTACAATAAAAAAGGAGGATAGCTTTACAGAAGTTGCAAGGAAATTAACAGTGGATCAGGGTCAGGAATTGAATAAACTAATGTTAATAAAATATTGGTTATCAGGATATTAATGGAATTAATGAATGACAAATCTCCAGGACCTGTTGGTCTCCATCAGAGGCAGTTAAAAGAAATAGGAGAACACATTGTAGATGCCCTAAATGTAATCTTTCAGAGTTTCCTAGATATAGGAGTCATCTCTCTGGAATGTAAACATTGCACGTCACCCTACTTTATAAGATGGACAAAAGAAGAAAACTGGGTAATTATAGAACAGTTAGCCTAACATCCATGGTGGAGTCTATAATCAAGCAACGCCTCAACAATTTTCAGTTAATCAGGGAGAGCCAGCATGGATTCGTGATAAGGTCATGTCTGACTGTAGTGATTGTAATGAGGTCAGCCAGATTGATCTCATAGAATCATAGAGATATACAGCACGAAAACAGATCCTTCAGTCCAACTCATCCGTGCCAACCGCATATCCTAAATTAATCCAGTCCCATTTGCCAGCATGTGGCCCATAACCCTCTAAACACTTCTTATTCATATACACATCCAGGTGCCTTTTAGAAGTTGTAATTGTACCAGCTTCCACCACTTCCCTACAAAAAATAGACGTTTTGCTGCTCCCCTGCTGTGATCTCCCCATACAGGTTTCTCCAAGGTCATCTGTGAATTTTGCTGTTTGTGTCTTTTTCTTAGATGAACTCCGATGTCCAGAGGTACTTAAAATCAAACAGCAGAGGCAGTAGCTGTGAATGTTCACTGCTGGGTCAGACAGCAGTTTAGGTTTCTTTCTCCAGTTGATTCACTTCTCACCATGTGGTCACTTCCTTTGTCTTCCTCCTTTTTTAATTTTTTTTTGTTTTGATCTTTTTTTCCCCAAAGTTCTAAAACAATGCAACAGCTTACGAAACAATAATTACTGCTCCTAGGATTCGAGGAATCAGCTCCAACACTGAAAATATCTCAAAAAAGGAGCAGCTCTTATTGCCACAAATTTTTCCCATCCACTATCTTGGATTACCCCTGGAGAATAAGAATGCAGAAGGTATGTTGCAGTTATACAAAACCCCAGTATAGACACCACTTGGAATACTGCGAGCTGATCTGGGCCACTCTTAGGAAGGCTATATTGGCCTTGGAGGGAGTATAATGTAGCTTAACAAGAATGATACCTGTACTTCAGGGGTTAAGTTATGAGGAGAGATTATACAAATTGGGTCTGTGTCTGGAATTTAAAAGGTGAAGGGGAGATCTGATCAAAATCTAAGATATTAATAGGAAAGAGCAGGGTAGATAAAAATAAACTATTTCCACTGCTTGGGTGTTCTACAACTAGGAGATATTGTCTGAGAATTAGTGACAGACAATCCAAGAGAGATGTTAGGAAACACTTCCACACACAAAAGGTACTAGATGTTTGAAATTCTTTTCCACGAATGGCAATAGATGTTATATCAGTTGTAAATTTTAAATTTGAGATAGGTACAGTTTTGTTAAGCAAACAGATTAAGAGATATGGGCCAAAGGCAGATATATGGAGTAAAGCCACAGATCAGCCATGATCTCATCGATTGGCAGAAAGGCTCAAGGGACTGAATGACCTACTCCTGTTCCCATGTTCCTAAACCAAAAAGACAAAAAAGGCCCATTTTTTCTATAGCATGCATAAACAGATTTGTAAGTTCCTACAATAATATACACATACAGTAATCAAATGCAAAGGCTATAGGACTTGACAACATTACTGAAGACTTGTGCTCCAGAACTTGCTGTATCCCTCGCCAAGCTGTACAGCTACAATGCTGGCAACTATCCAACATGGTGGAAAATGCCTGTTATCATATACACAGAAAAGGCAAGAAAAATCCAACCAGGCCAATTACTGCCCCTTCAGTCTACTTTCAATCAGTAAAGTGATGGAAAGTGTCATCAATGCGTTATCAAGAAACACCAACTTAGCAATAACCTGCTCAAGGTCACTCAGTTTGGATTCCGGCCTCATCACAACCTTGTTCAAACATAGGCTAAAAAGCTTAATTCCAGAGGTGAAGGGAGAGTCACTGCCCTTGATATCAAGGATGCATTTGGCTGAAAATGGCTTCAAGGAACCCAAGCAAAACTGGAGCCAATGGGAATTTGGCAAAAATCTCCACTGGTTGGCATATGATTGTGGTTATTAGACGTCAGTCATCCCAGTTGTAGGACATCTCTGCAGCAGTTCGTCAGGTACAGTCAGCTGCTTCATCAATGACCTTTCCTCCATCATAAGGTCAAAAGTTGTGTTATTCACCGATTGTGCAATATTCAGCACTATTCACGACTCGAAGAAAAAAGATTGCGCTGGAGCATGACAACTCTTTGTGAGCTCTCCTAAGCAGATCGTCCTCTCACATCTTTTGTAATTGTTCTACTCTTTTAAATCTCAATTGTAAATCTGTCAGAATTACTAACAATGTTCTTTTAAATCTCCTAATTGGTCTGGCGATCTTTTGACCTTCGGAAACAACCAACAACCCAACTGGATCTGACCCAACCGTGACCAGGACCTCCCAGAGCACCCAACTGCATGAACCAGCAGGATCCGACTGCCGATGCTGGAACTGCGATCATGACAGTGAAATGACTAGTCACTTACCAGCCTCTTGAAGGCCCGACCTGGATGTTGATCGGTGACCCACTACATGGAGTGGACCTGCCCTTATAGAGTCTTGACCAGACTGAGAACAATACCCTCCAGAGCAGCCGAGGCCAGAACCAATGCCCAGGACCCCACTGGGCACGCACACTTCTGTAATGGCAAACCATCCACACTGACTCCCAGGCCCAACCAGAGGCAGCCATTTACCCAGGAAACATGGGAGATGCGCTGGCCTGCAGGTGAGGTTGAAACGACATGGTTTCAAGTCCCACCTCCCCAGCACACACTTGTCAATTGTCCAAGCCATTGAAAACAAGCTGGACAAACCTAAAGCTAGAATCACCTCCCAAAGAGAATTGAGAGACGACTGAATGCACTGTTTTACAAAGTTATGGCTCGGTCTTGCTTCACCTGACTGTGCCTTTCAACCTGCGAGCTTCTCAATCCATTGGATGGTCCACACGGAGTCCTCAGGCTAGGCAAAGGGTGAGGGCTCTGCCTCCTAATCAACACCTTTTGGTGTTTGGACATGATGACCCCAGCGAGTTACTGCTCCCCAGACCAAGAATATCTGCCAGTGAAGTGCTGTCCCTACTACCTGTTGCGGGAGTTTACTTGTGCTATCTTGACAGCAGTTTAGATCCCACTCCATACGGAAACAAAGAACACACTTCATGATATATACAAATAGCCTTGAGACAGAATAACCTGATGCCTTGTTCATCATAGCCGGCGACTTCAAACAGGCCAACCTCAACAGTGTGCTACCAAGATAAAATCAACATGTCCCCTGTCCCACCAGAGGCCCAAACAACCTGGACCATTGCTACACAACCATCAAATCATCTACTGCTCCATCCCCCACCTGCATTTTGGTAAATTAGGCCATAAGGCTGTGCTCCTTCTCCCAGCTTACAAGCAGAAACTGAAGAGTGAGGATCTACTGCAGAAAGTTTTACAGTGCTGAGGTAACGAACAAGCTCCTACATGATTGCTTGGAGCCGGTGGACTGGTCCATATTCAAGAACTCAGTGACCACGCCCCCCCAACCCCCCCACCGCCCCAAATTCAAATGAGTATGCCACTACGATCACAGACTTCATCAGTAGGTATGTAGAGGACTGTGTGCCAAAGAAGTTAATCCCAGTGTTCTCCAACCAGAAACCATGGATGAACTGAAAGATCCACTCCCCACTGAAGTGAGGGTCTGAGGCATTCTAGTGACCCTGACCAATACAGGAAATTTGGGTACGATCTACACCAAACCATCAGGAGCGCCAAGAGAAAATTTCAGAGACTAAATTAGAGTCCCAGACTAACCACACATCGATTGTGGCAAGGCTTACAGGATATAATGGGCTACAAAATAAATTCAAGTAGAATCACTGACAACAATGCATCCCCCCCGATGAGGTCAATGCATCCTATGCTCGTTTTGAACAGAAGGTCAGTGAAATGATGTCACCTGCCCTGATAGTCTCGTATGCAGCTGTATCCACAATCACCGCTCCAGATCATTCTTCTTGAGGGTGAACTCATGGAAAGCAAGTCGCCAGCCATGTACTCAGAACCTGCACAGACCAGCTGGCAGGTGTATTTGCAGACATCTTGAACCTCTCCTTACTACAAATGTAAGGTTCCACCCACTTCAAGAAGACTAGTATCATCCCAGTGCCAAAGAAAAATCTGGCAACATGCCTTAATGACTAGATAAAAACCGAAAGAACAGCGAATGCTGTAAATCAAAAACAAAAAGAGAAGTTGCTGAAAAAGCTCAGCGGGTCGAGCAGCATCTGAGAAGAGAAATCAGAGTTAACATTTTGGGTCCAGTGACTCTTCCTCAGAACTTCTGAGGAAGGGTCACCGCACCCAAAACGTTAACTGATTTCTCTTCATAAAAGCTGCCAGACCTGTTCAGCTTTTCTAGCAACTTCTGTTTTTGTGCCTTAATGACTACCGCCAGTGGCTCTGCCATCCATCATTATGAATTGCTTCAAGAGGTTAGTGATGGCACACATTAACTCCAGCCTCCCAGATTGCCTTGATCTATTACAATTTGCCTACCATCGCAATAGGTCCATGGCAGGGCTCTACACTCATCCCTAGAACATCTGGATAACAAGGACATCTACATCAGACTCCTATTTATTGACTTTAGGTCTGCCTTCAACACCATAATTCCAACGAAATTCACCTCCAAACTCTGGTTCTGCTCCCGTCCTGTGCAACTAGATCCTCAATTTTCTGACCCACAGATCGCAATCAGTAAGGGTAGGTGACAACACCTCCTCCACAATAATCCTCAACATAAATGCCCAGCAAGGCTGCGTACTCAGGCCCCTTACTAAACTCCTTATACACTCACGATTATGTAGTCAAATTCAGCTCTAACTACATTTAAAATTTGCTGATGGCACCACATACTGGATCTGATCTCAAGCAACGATGAGACAGAGTACAGAGATAAATAACTTAGTGGCTGGGTGTTAAGATAACAATATCTCCCTCAATGTCACTAGAACAAAAGAGTTGGTCATCGACTTCAGGGAGCAGACTGGAGGACCCATCCCTGTCTGTATCAATGGTGCTGTGGTGGAGGTGGTCGCAAGCTTCAAGTTCCTTGGAGTAAATGTCACCAACGTCCTGGTCCAATCATATTGACACTACTGTCAAGATAGCACACTAAATCCTCTACTTCCTCAGAAGGCTAAGGAAATTTGATAAGTCCACAATGATTCTTATGATTTTTTGTAGATGCACCATTGAAAGCAATTAACCGGATACATCACAGCTTGGTATAGCTACTGCTCTGCCCAAAACTGCAAGCACTTACAGAAAGTGTGAATGTAATCGAGTCCATCCTGAAAACCAGCCCTCCTTCCATTGACTCTATGTACACTTCCACTACTGCCTCAGGAAAGCAGCCAGCATAATCAAGGAAACCTCCCACCCTGGTTATACTCTCTTTGGCTCTCTTCCATCAGGCAGAAGATACAACAGTTTGAAAACACATACCAACAGATTCAAGAACAGCTTCTTCCCTGCTGTTGTAGACTCATAAATGGACCTCACATATGTTAAAGTTAGCTTTTCTTTGTACCTTCTTTGTATCTGTAACAGTGTATTCTGCATTCTGTTCTATTACCCTGGCGTACTTATGTAAGGTATGATTTGTCTGGTTAGCATGCAAAACAATACTTTTCACTGTATCTTGGTACATGTGACAATTGTAAATCGAATCAAATTAAATCAAATCCTCAGAACTGAAACAGTCCACGCCCAATTGCAGCAAGACCCAGGCAATATTCAGGCTTGGGCTAACAAGTGGCAAGTAACAGTCACGCTACACAAATGGCAGGCAATGACCATCTCCGAAAGAGACAATCTAACCACTGCCCTTGATATTCAATGATGTTACCAACACTGAATCCCCACTATCAACATCCTGAAGATTCCCGTTGACCCGAATCTCAACTGGAATACTGATATAAATACAATGGCTACAAGACCAGGTCACAGGTTAGGAATACTGCAGCGAGTAACTCAATTTCTGACTCCCCAAAGCCTGTCCACCATTTAGAAGGCACAAGTCAGGAGTGAGATGAAATAGTCTCTATTTGCCTGGATGAGTGTAGCTCCAACAACACACTGGATGTTTGACACTATCCACGATACCACATCCACAAATATCACGCTCTCTTCCATTGATGCTCAGTAGAAGCATTACCATTGGAAAGATGCACTGCAGAAGTTCACCAAACGTCCTTATGCATCACCTTCCAAGTCCATGACCACGTCCATCTAGAAGGACAACGGCAGCTGATACATGGGAACACTACCACCTGTAAGTTCTCCACCCAGCCATTCGCCATTCTGACTTGGAAATATATCACCATCCCTTTCTGTCATTAGGTTAGAGACCTGGAATCTCCTCCCTAAAGGCATTGTGGGTCAACCCACAGCAGAGGGACTGTGATAGTTCAAGAAGGCAGCTCACTGCCACCTTCTCAAGAGCAACTAGGGATGAGCAATAATTGTTGGGCAAGCCAGTGCCTTCACACGCCACCAGTGAATACAAAATATGAGAAGGATGCATAACTGAACAGCACTCAGCTACAGTGTGTACAATATCTGTATTGAACATAGAAAACACAAATAGGGGATGGATCGGCAGAATAACAAATAGGTGAATTCAGAACAAATTCAAAGAAGAGGAATTGGTCTTACCTTCTTGAATAAAATACAACAGCCCTGGGGAAATTGAAACAGCCAGCCTTGGAGACTAAGTCTATGGAGGTATATAAAATAACAAAATCTTATCTTTATATAATTGTTATAACGTAAAGAAAATTGCCAAAGTGCTTTACAAGGACATTACAAAACAAAATATACATAAAGCCATGTAAGGAGCTATTAAGTCAGATGATCCACTGCCTGATCAAAGTTGTAGGTTTTAAGTGTCTTAAAGGAAGAAAGTAAAGTTGAGAGACACATTGGTCCAGGGAGGGAATTTCAGAGCTTGGGGTCTGGACAACTGAAGGTACAGCCAGCATTAGTGGAACAATTTTGATTGGAAGGACGCAAATAGCCACAAATTTGTGCTACTAAATGTTTTGGAAAGATTCAGAAAATTATTCAAAATAAATAATACAAGTTCACATCCGTTCATATAAAAAAGAGGCAGATTTCAAATTGATATCAAGATGCTTTTACACAAAGTAATCTACACATGATTAGCTTGAAACATAAACAGAAATTACTGGAGTCACTCAGCAGGTCTGGCCGAATCTGTGGGGAGAAAGCAGAGTTAATGTTTCGAGTCCAGTGACCTTTCTTCAAAAGAAAACTGGTTGTGTTGTTAAAAAAAAATCCAGTAATCAAATAAATTACATTTCTCTGTTATGGTATTGAACTGTTAAGTCTTTCTCGAAGGATGACCTAAGAAAAGACCAATTAACTTTCTTGTCTGTATCAAACTTCTGATGTTTGGATCTTGTGATCTGGATGGTATCTAAAAACTTAATATTATGAGATTATATGTAGAAATAATTTAAATATGGCCCAGAACTTGGAACAAGATTGAATTGTACAATCTTTTATAATCATTGCTCTACTCAGAACATGGCTATGCTGAATCTTGGTCTCATAACTACTAATATCTTTGACTAACAATTTATTGACTGCAATTTTAAAATTAGCAATTGATCTAGAATAGAATCCCTACAGCGTAGAAGCAGGCCATTTGGCCCATTGAGTCCATATCCCACCCAGACCAACCTCCACACCCTATCCCTGTAACCCTGCATTTTGCATGGCTAATATGCCCAGCCTACACATCCCTGGACATTATAGGGCAATTTAGCATGACCAATCCACCTAACCTGCGCACCTTTGGTCTGTGAGAGGAAACTGGACCATCCAGAGAAAACCCATGCAGACAGTGGGGAGAACGTGCAGACTCCATACAGACAATCGCCTGAGGGACGAATTGAATGCAGGTCCCTAGTGTTGCGAGGCAGCAGTACTAACCACTGAACCAACGTGCCACCCCGCTAACCTCTATAGATTTTCTGTACAAAATTTTCCAGATTTCTACTGAAGTCATACACTTTGCCATGAAGAACAGAGGAGCTGAATATAGTTTAAATGGAAAAAAATCTAAAGAAAATTACAACATAGAGGGATTTTGGTGTCCTTGTACATAAATCACTAAAAGTTTGCATACAATTTCAGTAGGGAAAGCAAATAGAATGGAGTATCCAAGTAGAGAAGTCTTACTAAATACACAAAAAGGCGCTTGTTAGACCACAGCTGGAATATTGTGAACAGTTTTGGTCCCTCTATTTAAGCAAACTGGCATTGGAAGCAGTCGAGAGAAGGTTCACTATGTTGATAAAAACCAAAAGAACTGCAGATGCTGTAAATCAGAAACAAAAACAGAAATTGCTGGAAAAGCTCAGTAGGTCTGGCAGCGTCTGTGAAGGGAAATCAGAGTTAACATTGCAAGTCCAGTGACCCCTCCTCAGAACTGATGGTAACTAGGAAAATGTCCGTTTTTACGCAGAGAATAGGGTGGGGGGAGTAAGTAAGGAGTAAATGATAGTTGGGGGTAATCCACATGGGGTGAGTCTGAGCCAGAGGCAGTCACTGAGGAATGTGATGTGGCTGTGGACACTGCCACATCTCTTCTAGGCATGCCCACCTTGAAGAAGTTCTGCTCCTCTGTCCAATGGGATTTCCATTCCAATCTTTTTCCTTGTCCACCATCACTAATTTCACTGTCACTCCTGGTGTTTGATCTGATATTTGCTAAAAGTCATTTCCACAGCCACATCACATTTCTCAGTGACTGCCTCCAGCTCAGACTTACCCCATGTGGATTATCTGCACCTGGCATTTGCTCCTTACCCTCTCCCCCACCCTATCTTCTGCATAAAAACCAAACATTTCCTAGCTACCATCAGTTATGAGGAAGGGTCACCGGAACTGAAACATTACCTCTGATTTCCCTTCACAGATGCTGCCAGACCTGTTGAGCTCTTCCAGCAATTTCTGATTTTGTTTCGCTATGTTGATCTGGAGCATGGAAAAACCGTCTTATGAGGAAAGGTTCAGCAGGTTAGACCTGTACTCATTGGAGTTTAAAAGAATGAGAGGATACTTTATTGAAACATAAGATAATTAGGGGACTTGACAGGGTAAATTTGAAAAAGTTGTTTTCCCTTGTGGGACCAGAGGGCACAATCCTAGAATAATAGGTTGTCCACTTAAGAGAGAGTTGAAGAGGAATTTCATCTCCCCACCAGTAGTGAATTCTTTGTGGGAGAAGCTCAATTGTTAGGTATTTTCAGGGCTGAGATAGACTGATTTTTAAATCAGCAAAGGAATCAAGTGTAATGAGAAAAGGCGGGGAAGTAGATTGATGATTGTCAGATCAGCCATGATCTCATCGAATGTTTGAGCAGACTCAATGAGCTGAGTGAGTGGCTTATATTTGCTCCTGCTGGGGGAGTCTACATTTCAGTGAAGAAGTGCTTTCTGATACCACCCTAGAATGGCCTAGCTCTTATCTTTATGTAATGTCCTTGTCTGAACTCTAACTCCAGACAAAATACGTTCTCTCAATCTGATGACGGCAACAGAATCTGCTACAAGTAAAGGCAAGACCGCCAGAGATTTGGATAACATGAAACTTACAGAAAATCGAATGTGCTGCGAATTCAAATGAGAATTCCTTTGCCGCAGAGCACTGTCACTTGACAAGACACTGAGCAAAATTACAGTCAATTCTATCACCAGTGAGCACCAGCCATAAGCCCATCCACATCCCACAAGAAAACTGATTTGAACCTATTATGACATTGGTACACAAACATAGAATGCTTGCTCTGTGCTACTGATTCAAAATGAAATATTAAACATCTTCATGTTGGCTTTTAGGATCTATAAGTGTCTTACTTGTTACCATGCCAACAAACCTCATATTCCTTTACAGCCCTTTATCACTGCTTCCTTACTATCCTTAATACTCATTAAGATGGACAGTCACACAGTGAGACGAATATATATTGGCTTTATTGGTACTATATTGAATTACAGTATCTCGCTTAATAGCCCATTGCACTCAATATTCTTTTTAAATTGTTAAATAAACCAATCATGAAAAGAAAACTGAATAATGCCAGCCTCCCCAGCATGACTTAATAACTATGTACCATAAATTATTTATGCTAATATTTCCTTACACCATTTACCAACTGATGAGGTCATTTAAAACAAAAATAATTGCTGCAAAGTATTCTGAAGTGCTCCTTCACACTACTTCAACTCTGCACAAAATCAAAAGTTGTATTGAATAAAATTTCATGCTGAAAACTAAATTAAATTTAAAATGTTAAGAAAATGACATGAAATGTATACATCATATAAAAACAAAAGAACCCATTGATAACTGATAATGTTTTCTATTTAGTTTAGATCAGTATAATTTAGGCCAGGAAGGTCCAAGTTCAATCCTTGCACATTGCCGAATTCACAAATAGGTTTAAAGATGCTTCCAAATGACAGTATTGTCAAAGCAGAAACAAAGTGAGAAAGAATCATAGAATGCTCACAGCGTAGAAAGAGGCCATATCTCTCCATTATGTTCAAGCATGCTTTCGGAGAACAACACATGTTTCTATATAAAACATTGTTTTTCTCCAGGTTATCATTGCTTCTTTAGCCAATTACCTTAGATAGGTATCCATTGGGTGTCAATCGTTCTGCTAAGGGAACAGCTTTCTCCACAATTGCTCTTTCTTTTATGATGTTGAACACCTCTATTTAAAATTTTCACTTAATCCTCTGTTCTCCATTGAATACAACTGATCCAGGTAACTGTGGCTCCAAAAGATGACGACCTTTTCTCATTAATCATTTCTGTACCATCTCTAATTCTTTCACAATTATTCTAAAGCATGGTCCCCAGAAGTGGACATACAATTCACCCCTAACTGAGGTAGAACTCTGTTTTATGCAGGTTTATTATAATATTCTTGCTTATGCCCCTGTTTATAATGTCCAAGATCTTTTATTCTTTATTGATCTTGTCTCAACCTATCCTGCTGTCTTTGATGATTTACATTTAATACCAAAATATGAATTACAAGGAGGTCGTTCAGCTCCTCAATCCTGTTCTGCCATTCAATAAGGTCATGGCTGATCAGATTTTAATCTCAAATCCACATTCATGCCTACTCCTGATAAGTTTCCAACCCCTTGCTAACAATAATCTGTCTACTTCTGCCTTAAAAAGACGTCAATGACTCTGCATCCTCTACCTTTGCAGAAAGAGAGTTCTAAAGATTCACAATCCTCAGAAAAAAATTACCTAATCTCTGTTTTAAATTAATGACTCTAGATCAAGATTATCCCATAAAATGAAATGCCATCTCCACATCTACCCCAAGATTCCTCTGCTTTTGTACTCCTTCTAGAATTGTACCATGTATTTTCTGTTGCTTGTCCTCCAGTTGTCCAGCTAAATAAATCACATTGCACTTCTCTGCATTAAATTTAATTTGTCATTGATCCATCAATTCATTCAGCCTATGACCTCTTGATATTTATCACTATCATCCTCACTGTTCACAATATTCTGAAAGCCCTCTGTCTCACTTTCAGGGGAGGTTACTGATTTTCTTCTGACTCTTATTCTCCGGACAGATCTCCTTAAATAACAAAATTGGCTAAAAAGAAATGTGAAAGCAAAGGAAATAACTTTGGCTACCTATAATCAACATCTTTGGTCACAGTGTTACATACTCCATAGCAGGCCGATAAGTGCCCAATGCTATCATCAGAGCAGGGGACACTGTTCCAACTGGAACTAGTACTTATTGTTGACTGTGGGAATTTTCAGCTTGGAAGTTTCTACCCAGATCGCAATTTTTCACATCATATTCAGGATAGGTAGAGGCTCTCACATCATTGTCAGGATGGGTAGAGGGTCTGCTCTAAAGATAGCCAATGAAAAGACCTGGCAATTTTTTCATCCATTGGCATCTGCTGGAGTTGTGATGGAAATGATTGTGGAACTTAGTTTAAATTGTCAAGAAAGTACCCTCATTGCAAGTTATGTCAGGCTTCCAACACCACAAGGCTCCTCACGGAAAAGTCAGAAAAAGCAAACTTCTTCAGTTGTGCTGATATTTTGCAGACTTAATGTTAAACCCAAAAACCATTGAAAACAGGCACACGAATTGCAATGCAAGATTAACCCATGAACGTCTGTTCAGATTTGGACAACATGCGAATAATGCCTACTAATTTATATGATTGTATTACACAGTGCTAAATGCAATATTGAGTGCTTGTCTAAGTTTTTGCAAGGCTAATACCACCTAAAGCTAACATGTGCTACCTAGCTTGCACCTTTAAACAGGAGGTGCAATTGCTCCACAGCAGATATTGGAAGTGGTGGAGTAGGGGGTTTACAAAATGAGAAAATATGATGCTACAGGGTAGAAGACATGTTCCAAGGTTTCCAGTGGCAGTGTTGAAATCCTTGGTGAAAGAACTGGAGGAGAGAGACCTCCATCCGATGCGGGCTAGGAAGCTCCCTGCTCAAACTTTATGAAGGCAAGTGGAGCCAGGTTACCATAACTGTCAACACAGGCAGTGTAACACTGAGGATCTGGATGCAGTGCCTAAACATATTTAGCAGGTGGCCAAGATCAGTGAGTTTAATCTTCAAGTGCTAAATCCTCATAAGTAAACCATGAGCCTCACACATATCCAAATTCACCATAACCCCTATACTTACCTTCGTCAGTTGCTATAAACAGTGACTCACACTCTTAGCTTCACTTCACCCTCGCACATGAGCACAAGCCTTACCACGCACATCACATAGCTTACATACATTGCCAAATTTTATTCATCGCTCATCCATGACAGTCACCTGAAGAGATTGCTCCAGAAGGGAGCGGCATGGCTACATGTCCTTACAATGTTAGCAGAGATGGTTATCACCACCACAACTGCAGGTGTGACTTGGGTTGTGGCCAGTAATGGGCTGAAAGAAATGAAGATAATGACATACTGAAACTTAATACTCCTTGTAGTTAGATCCTGCCCCTTCATCAATCCCACAATCTTATAATTTAAAAGCTGTATTTCTTGCTTTTCTTCCCTCTTTCACCACAGCTTAATCGTGGAGTGATAGTCATACAGCATGGAAACAGATCCATTGGTGAAACTAGTCCATGCAGACCAGTTTCCCAAACTAAACTAGTCCCACTTGCCCGCATTTGGCTCGTATTCCTCTAAATCTTTCTAATTCATGTACCTATCCAAATGTCTTTCCAATGTTGTAACTTTACCTGCTTCTTTGCCTTCCTCTAGCTGTTCATTCCATTTATGAGCCACCCTGTGGAAAAATTTGCCCCTCAGATCTTTTTTAAATCTTTCTCCTTTCACCTTAAAAATATGTCCCCTAGTTTTGAACTCCCCACCCTAGGGAAAAGACCTTTGCTATTCACCTTATCTCTGCTCCTTATCATTTCTAAGACTGTCACCCCTCAATCTCCTATGCTCCAGTGAAAAAAGTCCCAGCCTATTCAGCTTCTCCTTATAACTGAAACTCCGAGAACTGGCAACATCCTGGTAAATGTTTTCTGAACCCTCTGCAATGAATAATATCCTTCCAATAGCAGGGTGACCAGAACTGTATACAGTACTCCTAAAGCGGTCTCACCAACTTGGCAATCTCAACATGACATCCCAAATCCTATACTCAATGGTCTGAGCAATGAAGGCAAGCATTCCTAATGCCTTAACTACGCTGTCTACCTGTGACGTAACTTTCAAAGAACTATGTACCCGAACCCCTAGTTATCTCTCTATTCATCAACACTTCCCAAGTCCTACTGTTGTTTGTTTTACCAAAATGCAATACGTCGCATTTATCCAAATTGAACTCCATCTGCCACTCCTCAACCCATTAGCCCAATTGATCAAGATCCCTTTGTAATCTTCGATAATCTTCTTCACTGTCGACTGTCCCACCAATTTTGGTATCATCCACAAACTTACTAACCATGCCTCCTAAATTTTTATCCAAATCATTTATACATATAAATGACAAACAAGTGGATCCAGGATCAATCCCTGTGGAACACCACTGGTCAGAGGCATCCAGTCTGAAAAATAACCCTGTACCACCACCCTCTGTCTCCTACTATCAAGCCAGTTTTATATCCAATTGGCAAGCTCTCCCTGAATCCCATGTGATCTAACCTTACTAATTAGTCTACCATGTGGAACCTTGTCAAAGGCTTTACTAAAGTCCATGTAGACAACGCCCATGTATCCTACTGCCTTTCCCCCTTCTGATGGCCAAGAACTGCAATTTAGCCAGGCAGTAGTGCAAGAGGACGAAACAGTAGAATATGAGATTGATGATAAGTAAAATTCTTTCACTCACTTTGACACGCACAGCCAAATAATGGTACACCACATACCTTCAAGAATAGCCTGACGACATGATCAGCTCATGGTAAGACAATATCCACAGCAGAGGGAAAAAAGCTGTTAATCTGGCAGCCCTTTGGAAGGTATGATCACATGATTTCTGCTGCAGAGATCTGAGATGAAGACTTCAAATTGGTCATGTAGAGAATAAGGCTGATGTGCATGTGAAAAGAAAGACTCGACACGTTGGCAGATCTACCAGTATCTGCGGTGAGGCCTGGCATCAACTTTTCACATTGCTTGGAGTCCATCCATTTCAGTTTGGAAGTCATTCATAGCACGAAGTTGTTGGAGTCCAATCATTTGCTCTTTGCTGCTGTGGAAATAAAAGGAGATATGGGAAAAAAAAATCAGATTTTTTTTTCCTACTCAGTGGGAAAGCTTTGAATCACAGCTGAATTAATTAAAAACCTTGGGCATACAAGAGTAGAAACCCTGCTATCAGTACTGTGGAAAGAGTTCTACAATTTTTTTTATAGGCTAGAACTCACTGAAGAGCACAAAATCCATGTAGCAGAGATCTTGAAAGCCTGTAGACACACTTTGAGTCATCTATTAATGTTATACATGAATGTTATATGTTTAACAGTGCAAAAGGGAGAATATTGATCAGTGAGTGACTGCACTGATACATATAGCTGAATCCTGTCAGTGTGGACAACAGAAAGACGATTCCATCAGTGATAGGATTGTCTTAGACATATGAGATCCTGTCATGACAGCATATACATTGGGAAGGGAAACGTACTTGGCAAGCACAGAAATTGAGTTAGTCAATTATCAGCTAAAGTGTATTAATGGGAGAACAGGTGAGATTGTGCATTACGTCATAGAATAGAATCCCTATAGTGTGAAAGTAGGCCATTCAGCCCACACCGACCCTCCAAAGAGCATCCAACCTAGACCCACCCCCCTACCGTGTAACCCTGAATTTCCCATGGCTAACCCACTTAGCCTGCACACCTTTGCACTGTGGGAGAAAACCGGAGACACTCAGAGGAAACCCACACAGACACAGGGATAATGCGCAAACTCCACAAAGACAGTCACCTGAGACTGGAATTGAACCCAGATTCTTAGTGCTGCAAGGTGGCAGTGCCAACCACTGAGCCACCATGCTGCCCAGATGAGAGACTGTAGTGATTGGAAACAACTGGGTCTTGTTGACTATGAGATCTTTGATTGGGGTTGTTAACTTGGGCCAATCAGGAAAGCCCTGGCTGACCAATATAACCAGGAGATTTAGAATCTCCTCAGTTGAGGGGACTGACTCTGAGCTGGCTGGCCACAGCCAGATAAAGAGTGACTTGATGATGGATACTGGCCTCTGTGCAGTTATTTCAGAGACATTGCAGACTGAACTAGAATAACGTTCAAAAAAGGAAACAAAAATTTGCAGAGAAGCCATTAGAAAAACCAAAGCCTAAAAACAGAATGTAAATACTGTGGAAGACATCATGAAAAAGAAACAGAAACATGCCTGGCATGGGAAGCAAAGCCATGCTGCAAGAAACTGAATCATTTTGCATGCAAGTGCTTAATGAGAACGAAGCAAAACAAAGTGCTGAAGAGATGACAGCCAATGATGCTGATGAATCAACTGGTCGGTGCATTAAGTCTAAAATGTTTTCAGTCAGTTTGAATGATGGCAGCAGAAAGACCCCATCAAGTGAATGTGATTTTTCAAATATTCAACACTGCTTCATGCTGCAACGTGAGCTTTGCAGACACATGTAAAGTGGCTCAAAATGGTGATGTAAAAATTAAACCCTCAAAAGTAAGGTTGAAACTAAATGTGGAACCATCCTCATACTAAGAGTACAAATTAGGCTGAAATGCAATGGGAAGAATTAAAATTAGCAGTTCAAGTTAGTGGACAGTAATCAAAATCCACTCCTCTAAACTGAAGCAGGTCTAAAACTTGGACGAATAATTCTAAACATGCTAGAAGAGGTTCATAGCATTTCACAACGCACTGAGCCATTGACTGCTGTACGGATCTAAAAACAATTGCAAAGATGTTTCCTTGGTGAACACCAATTCCAATCAGATGAGATTGAAAGACCTGTACAGCACGAGACCTATACAGAAAGGAGAAATCAAGAAAACAACAATTCTTACAGAAAAGATTCACTGCTACTATGCTGCTAATAGACCCAGAAAACCGAGAGTATGCGGAAATCCAAAGGATCTCCAATAAAGCTTTGAAGAAATATCAGGAAGAGGATAGAAGATAGAGAAAAGAAGAAACCGGGGAAAGAGGAATTATTATCTCTAGTATTTATGAAAATACAGTGAATTGTTATAAGTCGCCACAATTCAGCACTAACTTAATGACAGAAATTATGAAAAGAAATCAAGACAAAGTTCATCTTTTGTTCCCTCCGCGTCAGTCTGGGTTTATAGAGAGGCTACAGGACACCGCTGAAGCTGACACCGAAGCCGCTGCATCATTACCATAGCACAGAGGGACAGATCAGACCCACCAAGTCGCTGACACCGAAATCGTTGCCACTTTAGTCGTTGCCACATTGCCGCCAAAGAGGAGCGGACCAGAACCACCATGCTGCCACCGCTGAAACTGCTGCACCGCCGCCGGGAAGAATGGACCAGAACCACCGACGATGAAGCCATCGATAAAGGCGCGGCAGCTATGGCCACGAGGAACGGACATCTGGATCCACAACAATGCCGCTGCGGCAGCAGGTCGTAGCAGCCGCCTTCTTCCACTGCAGCTGCAGAAAAGAAAATGTGAACTTTGGTACAAAAGAGAAATGAAGAAGCAAAACAATAAAAAAGAATGCGGCTGGCTAGGTGAGCGGGAGAGGGAGCATACGGGCGCACAGCCTAAATACTTTTTAACCTGCAGCTGTTGCTGCCAACATTCAAATGTCTTTACTACTGTCAGTTCAAAAGATGGTTATTGGCAAGTGAGGCTGGATTAATCCAACAGTTTTCTAATTACATTCTGGATGCTATTTGAGAGATACAGACAGTTGCACATGTTTTGGATTTCCATTGCTCTGGAAGATGATCAACGTAGCCATTACGAAATAATCAGTGAGCGTCCTGTCGTGGAAGTTATTGTGTATGATCAACTATATCTATAGGTAAGGATAAATAATAAAATAAAAACAATTGCAGACCATGGTTAAAATGTAATAACTACCAGAGTTCACTAGATGAACCTGAAGCTTAACAAGACAAGATAAATTAAAAGTTTATAACTAAAGGTTCCTGAAGTCATATGCATAATCCTGTACTGATGATCTCACCTGGATCTTGACAAGGTGAGAACTGCAACAGAAATGCAAGGACCAACAGATATGAAAACAGTGCAATAATTTGTTGAATATGTGATTTACTTAAAGTTCTTGCCAAATTCATGAGTGTAAACCTCTATGCTATCTCACTGATGGGGATGGGAATCGGTATTTCGGAACAGAATAAGCAGCCGCTTTCATTAGAACCATTAGAATCTAACAACTTGTAATGACAATACCGATGACATCATAGTACTTCAGCAATGATAAAGTCATTCCTGACACTTGCCCACTGTCCTATAGCACCTTCCCATGCATTTGCAAAAGATTTCACACTTGCCCTCCTTCTTCTTCACTATCCGAGGCCCCAGCATACAACTTGCAGATGAAACAGTATTTTACTTGTAAATCTTTCAATCTCTTCTACTCTATTTACTGCTTACAATGTGGTCTCTTCAACATCGGGGAGATCAAACAGACTGGATGACCACTTTGTGGAACACCTCCGTTGTCTGTAAACATGACCCTGACCTTCCAGTTGCTTGGCATTTTAATACACTATCTTGCTCTCATACTAACACTTCAGTCCCAGGCCTGCATCAGTGCTCCAGTGAAGTCCAACACAAGCCAGAGGAAAACACCCAATTTTTCTCTTGGGCGCTTCTGAGCCTTCTGGGCTCAACATTGAGTCCAGCAACTTCAGAGCCTGAATGTTGTCTTCTATTTTGATTATATCCCCTTCCTCTCCTCCCCCAATCTCCTAGTGTCTTGTTTACACAGGCTCGATCTCAGCAAAGATAATCTATTTCCTAATATTCACACCTACCATTTATATCTATTTTGCATTTATATCAATCCTCTACTACCATTAGCACTCCACACCCTGTGACTTTTTCCTCTGGACACCCTCACCAACTATTCCTTCACCTTTGTCAAAAGCATTTTTAAAAAAATCATTTTAGAGCCCCTTCAGCTTCAAAGAAAAGCCATATCAGACTTAACACATCAACTTTGTTTCTCTCCCCCCAGAGACTGCCAGATCTGCTGAGTTTTTCTAGCACTTGGGGCCTTGGACGTTGAGGAGGGAGACGATAAAAGGCCCATGTGTACACCTTCAGTATACACCTCACAGAATCAATTCTGTGACTGCATGGTCAGATGCTTAGTATGGCATTTAATTGTATTAAAAGCACTTTGCTTCCCCAGAGGATCTTTTACTATGCAGTTGCTAAATTTCCTCTCACTGGAGGCATGACAACCATCAGGATAAACCATAACCAGTCATCTCTCTCTAATGACAGAGCAGTCTTATGGTTTGGAAGGACTATGGCAACTTTACCTTTATGCTATATAAAGATACCTTCATGCCTAATTGGTTTTACAATGTATGTTCATAGAAACATCATCTATTCAACCTTTGCCAATTTGATTGGTCCCAACTATATGAAAATTAAAATACCCCACAATTTTTATATTACCTTTTTTACAACTTCACTTATTTATTGCCAACATTCTGTCCACATATAACTTATAGGAGGATGCCAAGTAACTACTCCCATTGTTAATTCTTAAACTCCATCAAAATGATGTATAAGGCAGCCGGCCTGAAAGGGATAAACTGGAAGCTTTGGAATAGTTCAGACCACTGACATATAAATAATTACTTCTGGGAGGAACTAGTCAGTTTGTTTTTGTTTGATGTTAATTGTTAGTCAGTTTTACAGTCTACAGCCATGTAGCGTAGACTTGGTTACCATGCATTAACAAATAACAACTTGTATTATTGTGGTTAACCAGTCTTAAGCTAATGTTACGTGTTATTTTACAATTATGTAATAAACTTCTCCTCGTCACTCAAATAAGAGCCCTTTCTGCCAAAGACTTATTAAAGGTTCATACTAGTAAGCCCGATAGACTAGTATTACAAGAAGTGTTGTTGGCAGCAAGCCTGCCCAAAGATGATCTTAAAATAAATAGCATAAATAGCTATCTCTCACAACACTATCAATTCTGCTCTCAAAAAATCTGAAAAACAACCCTTTCTTACTACTGAGAGTTTTCTGAAGAAGGGTCCAGACCTGAAACGTCAGCTTTCCTGCTCCTCTGATGCTGCTTGGCCTGCTGTGTTCATCCAGCTCTACACCTTGTTATCTCCTTTCTTACTACTGTTCTTCTTTGTAATCCTCTCCTCGTCCTTTTCCATTCAGTCTGTCTTTTCACATGCCATGTACCCTGGAACATTTATCTCCCAACTCCTCAGGATGGAGGAAGGGTCACCGGACCCGCAACGTTAACTCTGTTTTTTCCTTCACAGATGCTGCCAGACCTGCTGGGCTTTCCTTCAACTTTGTTTTTGTTCCTGATTTACAGCATCCGCAGTTCTTTCGGCTTTTATTTTGTAATAATTTCTTTCTATCAGCATTTAGATCTGAACTATTAATCCCTATTTTTGCCTCAAGTTTGTTAATCTTATCACTAAAGCTACAGGTGTTCAGATGATGAGCCTTTTTCGACTACGTTACTTTGCATGGATGTTAAATAAAAACCAAAAGAACTTTGGATGCTGTGAATCAGAAATAAAAACAGAAGTTGCTGGAAAAGCTTAGCAGGTCTGGCAGTATCTATGAGAAGAGAAATCAAAATTAACATTTCGGGTCCGGTGACCCTTCCTCAGGACTTGGCATGGATGTTATTTGATGTATACTTGCCATTAATCTTTCTACCCCTTCCAGTCCCACTCTGTTAGTCTGTATTTTAAGTTGCTAATTCATTATCTGCAAATATACTGCCCTATTATCTTAAACTTCTTTTTAAGTTTCAAACCCTGACCACAGTAATGGCTACACACTTCATTGGGATACTAATGCCAGTCCTATTTAACTGGAGCCCAGCCAATTGGAACTGCTCCTTTTTCTCCAGTACTGTTACCAGTGTCACATGAATTAGAACTTCTTCCACACACACTGAGCCATGCATTTATTTCCTTAATCTGTATGACTGAAGACAACTGGCCAGGAGCTCAGCTACAAATCCCAAATTATTAGCTTTCAGGTTTGTCTTGGGTCAGAGTACATCCAAGCGATTCTTTTCAGATTAGGTAAAATACAGTTAAGAGAAGGCTTGTCAACAACAATTTGCTTAAATATGAGTGTTTATTGTGAAGTAATAAAAGACAAGAAAAGAAAGGAATTTTTATTAAGTAAATAAAAAGATGAAAAAGAGAGGAAAAAAAAACAAGCCACATACCCTTCTGCCCGTCAGGGACCCCTCGATCGATGGCTAGTCTGGAGGCTGAGGTTGTTCCTGGCACTGTTCACCATCCCGTTCCGAGGTGAAGTCCAGCAACTTGGAACGAAACTCTCTCTCTTATACAGTGGAGCAAACAGCAAGGCACAGAGAAAACAGCTACAAAAGCGTTGATTGTGCTGTCTTCGGCACATACAGGATTGTTCACAGGACTCATTGAAGGTCATACAGCTGTCAAATATCATCAGGGTGGATTGTATAGGATGGGCTGAAGGACTAAATTTGATGATATTTGACAGCGCATGTTACAATTGCAGATGCAGATGCAAATCAGTGACAGCCACGCAATAACGTATAATAATAGTATGTAACCTACTCTAGAAGATTAAAACTACAGTGAAAATAACTAGCATCAATACAAACAATTCAACAAAAGGATGTATCATCAAATCGCATAGGCCTTTGGGGACCAGCTCTTAAATATATATCCCACCCCTGATGTATGTTCAAGACTGTGATGGAACCAGCAAGTCATGCCGCCTGATTGAGGCAACCAGAATATTATTTACATTCTTTTTCAGTTAATCTATTTACATAATTTGATCTAAAATTCAGTATATTCCAGATTCAGGTTCCTTAATTTGTGTTTTTTCACTTCTCCAGTTCCCTCTCCACAGATCACTTCACCTAATAACAGTAAAATAACATCATACGTAGTCTCAAAAGTTCTCCAGTTCTCTTCATATGTACCCGTCTTGAGGATACTTCTCCAACATGTTTCCTTCCTTGCGAATTGTATGAATGATTGTATCATTGAGTGGTAACTACCTCCAAATACAGGTACCCCACTTTGAGCTACAATACACATGGTATCAAACAATACAGCTCTAACGTTCATCAGGCTTTACCTTCAACTTATGCTTTCCACCTTTTATTTTCCCTGGAATTCCCTTACCATAGACTCCAACACCACCTGAGTCTTAGCTCAGCCTTCTTTCACATACACTAACTATCCTAACAGATTACAATTTCATCTACTGATTTAAACACTGGAGAACACGCATCATTCAAACACTCAAGATGAGGTATTTGTATGTCATCCAATGGGCCTTTTCATGCAGCCTATTATTACTCCTCCCAGAGTCCATATTCTTTAATTTTTTGATTTTGATTGTAATTCTTTTTATATCCCTTTCACTAATACTACTTTCATTGTTTTAAAGTCAGTTTCTCTGTGGATTTTGTGTCAGTGTCTTATTGTTTAAGCTATGTTTTTGTGCTCTTCCAAACCAAACTAATCATTTCATCAAGTTGGTGTACATGTCTGAGATCTGTTCTTCATTGCATGCTTTTTACCATCTCATGTTTGTTACCTCTGAGGTAACATTCACTTTTGCACACTTACATCGGTATCCCAAGACCATGTCATGCATTCTTGACTCTCACATTATCTTATCAAATGATTTATGAGGTTTTACTTATCCCTTCATGTATGGTCCTGATGCTTCGGATAGTGGCTTGATCACCAAATCAGTTGTTAAAAGGAAAGACCAGGACATCAATATCACCAAGAGAAAGCTATCAGTTTTGTGCTCTCATTTAAACCTCCTTTTCACTACTGTAACATTTTAACCTGACTTGCCACTTCAACCCCTTATTCTACTTTTTTTTGTCTTCTGCTACCAGTCTCCACCCTTAAATACTCCACCTCATCCAATTCTGCAACTTAATATTACCACCCGATCCAATTCCAGAGCTCTGTAGAGATTTGTAGTCCATGGAACATAATCTTAGTATAGTTTAAAAGTGAAGTCATACATTTCTGTTTGATTCAGACACTACATACTTTGTTCTTTCTCTAAGATGACCCACTTTTTTTTAATGTTACTTGATGACTCATTCTAGATATTTGATATATCGCTTTGTGAATTTGTCCAAATTCAATACTCTGTTTACTCCCTTAAAGTCACTAACCATTTTCATATATTGAAACCATTGAGACTGTATGGATGCACATTATCATTTTCCCTTTAGATTTTCAAGTAATTATTCCATTTAAATGTTTTAGAATACCAGGGCATGAAAGTTTAAATATAGTTTTTGTCATGATTTGCTTAAGTGGACCCAGGTTCAGTAGTTTCAAGATTCCTGACACTCACTACAATTGATATTTCCACAGTACTTTCCCAACACTGAAATATTATTGATGAATGGCTTGAGGGGTTGAGGATGCCTCATCCATCACTATGTTTTAACGTTGAAATTCTACAAACAGGTTCAGTCTTCAGTGTCTCCAATTTCTTAAAAAAAAGCAAACAAGCTCCATCCATTCCACGTAAAGCACAATGAGTTAATTAGTATTAATATACTATGGATTTAAAAAAGGGGCTGGGACATAAACTCCTGCATGTAATTATGTCATGCATCTCTCCTCCTCCTCGAAGGAAGGAAAAACCCACCCCTGTGTTAAATTTGCCTTTCCAAAACTCCTCACACACGGG
This sequence comes from Rhincodon typus, assembly GCF_021869965.1. Classification (NCBI taxonomy): domain Eukaryota; kingdom Metazoa; phylum Chordata; class Chondrichthyes; order Orectolobiformes; family Rhincodontidae; genus Rhincodon; species Rhincodon typus. The sequence continues at coordinate 107,034,252 of NC_063333.1, read as the reverse complement.
GAGTTGCATTTTCAACATTCCAATGTCCATATCACTTGGATATTAACAATGAGCCAGCCAATCTTATCATCAGGAATTAAAGATTCACTCGTGTTAAAACAGTATTTTGGAAGTTCGCTCTGGCCAGAAAATGAAATTCTAAACATAGTAATTTCTAGGATTAAAATCTATGCAAGTCCAAACACACATGGAGCCAATTCCAAAAGGTAGATTTTTACCAAGCTTTATAAACCAAATTTTTGATTCAAGATTTCACAGTTTTTTTTTGCTTTTCACAACTACTGATGGTTTCTTAAAAGGACATTACATTCATCATACATGTCCCACACTGATACAGGCACACAACACACTTACAAATTACTACACATTCCCAAATTGCAAACTAAAACTTCAAAGTATCTCCAGATCTCACACTCCAGGGAACAAAAGACACAAATTATATAGGAAGATATTTAGCAACCAACAAAGGTGCATTCAAATCAGACCACAAAGAGTCAACACTTCTACAAGGTTCACTGCACTTTTGCAGCCCAGAAACCTGGCCTCCAAATCTCTCTTTTTCCAATTATAACTGTCTCCCATTTTTGTGGGGGTACCAATTGTGCCAACATATTAGTTACAGACCTGAATTCAGAGCCTGCCGCATTCCACCCTGGAACACGGAGGTCTCTGGAGCATCAGGTTTTCCCTTCTCTTACACATTTTCCCAAATCGCATCCTCATTGCCAAACATGTCTTGGATCACAGAGTGCATCCAAGCAGTTCTTTCTGGATTCAGTAAAATGTAGTTAACAGAAGGCTCGTCAACAGCAATTTGCTTAAGTATCAACATTTATTGAGTAACAATAAAAGACGAAAAAAGAAAGGAACATTTATTGAGTAAATAAAAAGTATGAAAAAGGGAGGAAAAGAAACAATAAGTCTCATGCCCTTCTGCTCATCAGGGACCCGTCGATTGATGGCTGGTCTGGAGGCTGAAGTTGTTCCTGGCACCGTTCGCGATCCCGGTCCAAAGTGAAGTCCAGCAACTTGGAATAAAACTCTCTCTCTGATACAGTGAAACAAACAGCAAAGCACAGAAAAAACAACTACAGAAAAACACGTTGATTGTGTTGTCTTCGGCATGTACAGGAAGGTTTACAGACTCATTCAAGATCATGCAGCTGTTGACTATCATCAACAAGTTAACTCCTCAGCCCATGCTATGCAAGGTTCTACATCATAATTTGAATCCTAACTCCTCAAATGTGCTCAGTGGAGTAGCATTCCTCGTTCTAGCTATGTCGGCTAAGTGCACATGTAAATGCCTTTTGGGGCATGAAGCCAATGATGTTTTAAATTTAAGGCATAAATCACCAATTGGTTTCAACATTCTTTTCAACGTCTTTGCATATTTAAATCTGAAAGTCAAATGTTTCGTTTGATTCACTTGACACTGGGATAATTGAAAAAGTTGTTTTCTTACAAATGGGTGATTTGAGGACAATTATACAGTGTTTAATGATCTTGGAACAGGACAAGCTCAGATTCAAAGTCAACACAGTGTGGAGCTGGAGGAACACATTGTGGAGCTGGAGGAACACAGCAGGTCAGGCAACATCAGCGGAACAGAAAGTAACATTTTTGGTTCGGGACCCTTCATCAGTTGTTCTGATGTGTTCCTTCAGCTCCACACTGTGTTGACTCCAGCATCTACAGTTCTTGCTATCTCTGAAGCTCAGATTCAATGTTTGAATCATGCTGAATTAACGCAATAGGGACAATGGTGGAATTCCTGCAATTGGCCTTAACGCCCCTGGGATTTTGAATTGAAAAACAACCAGTGTTCCTATCTGAGAGTGCTAACTACAAACCAAACTGGAAAACATGTGTGTAATTACATGTATTTTGGGTGAGGATAGGTTTGGACTCGACTGTGCTTTTCACAATTATACAGACTGCATGGTTTTCTGTCTGGGCTCATGTATAAAGAGTAATTATTGAGATGAGATGTACGAATCATGGAATCACTCCCAACATGAGTCACCACCTTCTGGAAAGTAAGGAAGAAATCAAATGAAAAGAATTAACAGTTCTGCAAACAAGCATACAAGGTGTATATATATTTATATAATGTGAGTATAGTATTATATATAGAAATAGAAATGCTTCAAATTTTGTCACTGTCAATCATAATGGAATGTTTACTCGCAGTCAATAATGGACTTCCAAAACAACAACTTTTCTTGTCGTTGTCTTACAACAAAATGCGCCAATATACATTACAGGAGTGGAGGCAAAAATAAAAATGAATTATAAAAGGGAACCATAGACATTGGGACAATCTAATAGCTAGGCTTTAATGAGAAAGTTTAAAGTGGAGAGACAACTAGAGTGATGGGAAATATTAGGAAAGAAATTCAAGTGCTTAGGCTGCAGACAGCTGAAGTCCCCACAATTCAAAGAGCAAATAAAACTCCCGTGTTTTAGCCCTCAACCCTCTCTTCCCTCCCACAACAGTGATGGGGCCCCCTAGCCCTCACATATCATCCACCAGTATCAACGTCCAAAGGATCATTAGCCACCTCCACCTCCAGTGGAATGCCACCACTAGGCACATATCCCTCTCCCTTCCCTTGTCAGCCCCCTGCTAGAACCATTTCTTCTGAGACACCTTGGCCCAGTCCCAACGGCACCTTCCCTTGCAATCACAGAGGATGTTTTTTACTGTTTTTTACTTCCTCCCTCCTCACTATCCAATGTCTGAGACACCTTCTAGGTGAAGCAACGATTTGCCTGTGCTTCCCTTAATCTAGTCTACTGTATTTGCTGCTTACAATGTGGTCTGGTCTATAGTGGGGAGATAAAATGCAGACTGGGCTACTGCTTTGCAGAACACCAACATTCCATCCACAAAAATGACTTTGAGCTTCTGTTGCTTGCCAGTTCAGCACATCATGTTACCTGGCCAACATCTGTCTCAGGCTTACTATAGTCTTCCAGTAAAGCTCAACGCAAGCTTGAAGAACACTATATCATTTCCCACTTGTAAAGCTTGCAGCCTTCAGGACTCAATATCAAGTTCATTAGTTTCAGAGCCTTAGCACCTTCTCCCATATCCTTACCCCAATCTCCACACATCAGTCTTGTCATCACATGGGCTGCTACCTCAAAAACCTATTGTCAGCCACTGATTCTATCAGACTGATCTTAATCCATTCTTTTGTCTGTCCAACTGTTTTTCTCTCTCTCTGGCCTCCATCTCCATGTAATGTTTAATCCTCCCCCATTCCCATCCCATAATGAGCATATATATCAACCTTTTCCTAGCAACAATCAGTTCCGAAGAAGGATCACCAGACCCGAAATGTTCGCATATGCTGGCAGACCTGGTGAGACTTTTCCAGCAATCTTTGTTTTTGTTTCTGAAAAATAATACTGGATGCTCAAGAAATCAGAGTTGGAGGATTGCACAAATTTCAAAAAAGGTTAGTATAGCACTGGAGGAGGTTGAGATAGAATGGGTTAGACTCTGAAAGTTTTGAATACAAGCAGGGGAATTTTAAAATTGATGAATTGGTCGACTGGAAGACACTGTAGGGTCAGCAAGCAAGCAACTGATGTACCTTGATGTCAGGCAAACGCATCCAAAACTCTGCTACTATACATTCTTTTGAAATAGTACATTGGCAGACTTTTGGATGTGCTGATTAACAGTTTCCTATTGCAAAGTAACCTATACCCCACAAGGTCAACCAAACACTTTGGCTTTGTGCTGGGGCACAAGAGGCAAATGGCTCAAGTGAAATGACATGAAAAGGCACTCATCTGAGTGTTTCAAAATAGCAGAGTTTTGGATATACTGATTTTTATAGAAGGTAGATTATGGGATATTGGCCAAGACAGCTTTAGAATAGTTAAGCCTGGAAGCAACAAAGTATGGTCAAGGGAATCAAGGGCCCCTTGTTGAAATATTTATGTCATCAACAGCTGTGGGTGAGGTGCCAGAAGACTGGAGGGTGGCTAATGTGATGTCATTATTTAAGAAAGGTAGTCAACAAAAGCCAGGGAACAATAGACTGGTGCGCCTGATGTCTGTGGTTGGTAAGTTATTGGAGAGGATTCTGAGGGGCAGGATTTATGCATTTGGAAAGGCAAGGAGTGATTAGAAATAGTCAACATGGCTTTGTGTGTGGAAAATTATGTTTCTTAGTTGATTGAGTTTTTGAAGAGTTGACAAAGAGATTTGAGGAAGGCAGAGTGGCAGATGATGTCTATATGGACTTCAGCAAGGGGTTTGACAAGGTTCTGCAATGGTAGACTGGTTAGTCAGGTTAGATCACATGGAATCCAGGTGGACCCAGCCAATTGGGTACAAAATTGGCTTGAAAGTAGGAGACAGAGTGTGGTGATAGAGGATAGTTTTTTGGACTGGAGGCCTGTGACTAGCGGTGTGCCTCAAGGATCGATGCTGGGTCCACTGCTTTTTATCATTTATATAAATGATTTGGATGAGAATGTAGGACGTATGGTTAGTACATTTGCAGAGGGCATGCAATGACCTGATGATATTATCACTAGACTGTTAATCCAGAGACCCAGAGTAATGTTCGAGGGACCTGAGTTCAAATTCCGCCACAGCAGATGGTAGAAATTCAATTAATTGAAAATCTAAGATTAACATTCTGATGATGACCATGAATCCATTGCCAAATGTTGGAAAAAGATTTGGTTCATTCATGTCCTTTAGGGAAGGAATCTGCCATCCTTACCTTGTCTGGCCTACTTGTAACTCCAGACCCACACTAATGTGTTTGACTCTTAAATGCCCTCTGGGCAATTAGAGATGAGCAATAAGCCTAGCCAGCAATGCCATCATCCCATGAATGAATTTAAAAAAAATGACACAAAAATTGGAAGTGTAGTGGACAGTGAAGAAGGTTACCTCAGAGAACAATGGGAATTTGACTGGATGGGCCGATGGGCCGAGGAGTGACAGATACAGTTTAATTTACATAAATGTTGGTGTTGCATTTTTGTAATGCAAAACCAGGGCAGGACTTGTATGGTTAATGGTAGGACCCTGGGGAGAGTTGCTGAACAAAGAGACCTAGGGCGTGGATGAAATTAAATTTGTGGCATGCTTGCTTCATTGTTCAGTGCATTGAGTATACTTGTTGGAGCTCCATATTGCAGTTGTACAAGTCACTAATGAGGCTACTTTTTGAATACTGCATTCAATTCAGGTCTCCCTGCTTTGGAAATATGTTAAATTTGAAAGTATTCAGAAAAGACTTACAAGGATATTGCCTGGATTGGAGGGTTTGAATTATAGGGAGATGCTGAATAGACTAAGGCTATCTTTTCCTGGAGTGTCAGAGGCTGAGGGGTGACTTTATAGGAGGTTTGTAAAATTATGAGGTCATGGATAGGGCGATAGCCAAGACCTTTTTCCCAGGATAGGAGAGTCCAAAAACTAGAGGGCATAGGTTTAAGGTGAGAAGGGAAAGATTTTAAAAAGGGACCTGAGAGGTAACATTTTCATGCAGAGGCTGGTGCATGTGTGGAACAAGCTGCCAAAGGAAGTGGTAGAGGCGGGTACAATTACAACATCTAAAGGGTACACGAATAGGAAGGGTTGAGAGGGATATGGGCCACATGCTAGCCAATGGGACTAGATCAATTTAGGATGTCTGGTCGGCATGGTTGAGTTGGACCAAAGCACTTTCTGTGCTATATGACTGTATGACTCTGTAACAGCTGATGGCTTGAGGCAGAACAGGCATGGGCAATAAACTTGATATGTATCAAAAGCTCAGTTCAGAATTAAAGATGATGCTAAGTTTGTGAATAGTTTGGTTAAGTCTGAGATGATGATCATGAAGGAGAATGGAATCGGTAGCTAGAAAATAAAATAACTACATGTGTCATCCCAGAAGAAATTGTGCCCATCGTACCGGATGCTGGTCAAAGTGTGACAAATCACTGAGGCTGGAGGAATTAAGAGAGATGGTGGGGAGGTAGAGCTTGCTGCATTCAATGTTTATGTGTTACTTTCAGAACAGTTAATGTTTAGAAACAATAGAATCCAAAGAGGTTTGAGTATCCAATTTCAAAGATCAAATAAAAGAAACCAATGAAATGCTGACTATCATCTACTATCATCTGAAGGATGCCTGAGACCTCATGGAATGAGGGAATAGGTGGTGGATATACAAATCAAGGGTCAATTGAGTGTAAATTTCTTGTATAAACTATGGGGAATGAGGGATCAGTGTGGCATGAATTTTATGGAGCATGGTCAATCGAAATAAAGCTCTCACTAAAAGTGTGGATTTGGACTCTGTCCAAAAACATTTATCTTCGAGCCTTGAGGAGTCATGCTTAGGTCTACAAAGCCTTGGTTGGACAACAATTGATGTGGCCTAGTGGTATTATCGCTAGAATGTTATTGCAGAAACCCGGATAATGTTCTGGGGACCTGGGTTTGAATCCCGCCATAGCAGATGGTCGAATTTGAATTCAATAAAATATCTGGAATTAAGAATGTTATGATAACCATGAATCCATTGTCGATTGTCGGAAAAACCCATCTGGTTCACTAATGTCCTTTACGGAAGGAAACTGCCATCCTTACCTGGTCTGACCTACATGTGACTCCAGACCCACAGCAGGGGGGTCTAAACTGCCCTCTGGGCGATTAGTGATGGGCAATAAATGCTGACTGGCCAGTGATGCCCTCACCCCGTTAATGAATAAAAAAATTTGCAGCGTGGATATCACATTTTTGGAAGGGTATATTGGCTTTAGAGGAAGTTCAGTGAAGATTTACCAAAATGATACTTGGATTCCAAGAATTAAATCATGAGGAGAGTTTACTGAAATTATGGTTGAATTCCTTGGAATGAATTATCTAAGGTTTTAAGTAGAACAGGGAGTATGAATAGAGAGTATTTTCATTGGTTGAGGAATCTACGACTTGGGAGTGTGGGGGATGCGGGTGAGGGGGTGGGTGGGAGGTTGGGGGAGAGTGGGGGCTGAACTGTGGGAGGGGAGAGTGGTGGGATTGGGGAGGTGGGGTGTGGCGGGGGAATTGGGGGTGTGGGTGATAATGGGGATGAGGGAGTGGGAGTGTGTGGTGGGGTGGGGTAGGGGCATTTTTAGGTTGGGGTGGGTAGGTGGGAGTGTGGGGTGGGCAGGTTGGAGTGGGTAGGTGCTTGGGGGAGTTGCGGGTGTGGGTGGGTGTTTGGGGGTGTGGGAAGGGGGAGTGGAGACTGGGGAGTGGGTGGGCCTACAAGAACCCTTACCATGCCTGAATTTATTAGATAGTTAACTCAGATAAATAAACTAAAGATTTAAGTAAGCACTGAGTTATTTACCAATCAGCTGATTCCTATGCATTGATAGCACTTCAATTTGTCATTTGACTTGAATTTATAACTTAACCCTATCTATCTCAGGTGTTCATTTAATTAAAAAAGGAACACTTTAATGTTAAATCCCTCTCCATTTTATAATTAAACACTAGTTGTAATTATGCAGCTATGGAGCCCTCTTGTGGCACAGTGGAAGTGTCCCTACCCCTGGACTGAGAGAACCAAAAGAACTGCGGATGCTGTAAATCAGGAACAAAAACAAAGTTGCTGGAAAAGCTCAGCAGGTCTGGCTGCATCTG
>NC_063333.1:106942308-107026198 GCF_021869965.1 Rhincodon typus | reverse complement strand
TTTCGGGCCTGGTGAGTCTTCCTCAGAACCCTTCCTCTGAGGAAGGATCCCTGAAACTGAAATGTTAACTCTGTTTTCTCCTTCACAGATGCTGCCAGACCTGCTGAGCTTTTCCAGCAACTTTGTTTTTTGTTCCTGGACTGAGAGGCCTGGATTCAAGTCCCACCTGCTCCAGAGACATATAAGAACATGTCTGAACAGGTTGATTAGAAAAATATGGGCTAGAATTTGAAGTTCTCCCTCAGAATGGGTTGGCAAGTGACATGGTATGATGACACACACCTTTAAGGGAGGGTATTTTAAACTAATGTCAATCGCTATCACATTGTTCTGGCATATTACTCCTTTGATTTGTAGCTCATAAACAAGCAGCAGTGATAAGAGTCAAATGTACCATTAATGGAAACATGATTTCAGAGATTTAACAGTAAAATAAACAAGCCTGAATCCTTCACATCAAGCAAAAGAAAAGACTGTTAAAATGAAATAACAACCAAAACTCACCATGTAGAAAAACTTTGCCAGGATCTCTCCATGCAGAATACCTTTGCTCTGGACTGCATCTCACTCAATGTGGCAGGTATCAGGTCCCAGAAACATTCAAATCTGGGGGACCCTATAAGATGACTGCTGTGAAGTTTCAACAGAAACTAAATAGGAGACTGCAGGTATTTCTCTTTAAATGCAACTCCACTGACTTGAAAATTAATTCTTGTTGAAACTAAATACTGCAGATTGGGTTCAGAACTCAGAGTTCTGGAGAAGGATCACTGGACCCAAAATGTTGACTCTGATTTCTTTTGATATATACTGCCAGACCCACTGACACATAAACAACATCCTCACTGGAATAAAATTCACAAAAGAAGAAGAGAACAATAACCGACAACCCTTCATAGACATAATGGTAGAACGTAAGAACAACAGGGCACTCCAGACTAGCATAAAGACTACACATACAGACCAGATACTCAATCACACCAGCAACCATCCCAACACTCATAAATGGAGCTGCAGCAGGATATTATTCAAATGAGCCACAACACAATGCAGCAACCTGGAATTGCACAAAGCAGAACAGGAGCACTTATACGGAGTTTTTAAAAGGAATGGATACCCAAAAAGCACGATTCGCCATTACCTCCATGACAGACCACAACAAGAAGACACAATATGGCCAGACACACTAGTCACCCTACCATACATCAGAGACATATCAGAGACGACCACAAGACTACTCAGACCCCTAGGTATCAGGGTACCCCACAAATCAACAACCACCCTGCAACAGCTACTGACAAATGTAAAGGATCCCATACCCACAACCAATAAAACTAATGTAATATACAAAATACCATGCAAGGACCATGAGAAACGTTACATAGGCTAAACTGGAAGAAAACTGATAATAAGGATACGTGAACACCAATTAGCCACCAAGATACATGACCAATTTTCACTGGTCTCAATACACACAGACAAAGAATGACACAAATTTGTCTAGGACAATACATCCGTAATAGCACAAGCCAAACAGAGACATGCCAAGGAATTCCTGGAGGCCCGGCATTCCAACTGAAACTCCATCAACAAACACATTGAACTCGACCTGCTGAAAAACAGAACTGGAAGTAATGCCAACCACAGCAAACTGAGGCAGATAAATAACAAGCGGGACAGAACACCAATGCTTCACTGGAGGCGCATTGACAATGTTACCTAGCAGGGTGACAAAACGTCTGCAATCAAACACACTTGCTCAGCAAGCAAGCCTACAACCTCATACTACCAGACCTGCTGAGTTTTTGTGGGATATGTGTGTATATGCACGCAGATCATTTAAGGTAGCAGGAAAAATGGAGAGAGAAGTTAATAAAACATACAATGCTTGTTGCTTTATTAATAGGAGCATAAAGTACAAGAGCAAGGAAGTGATGTTGAACGTATATAAGACACTCATTTGACCTCAGCTGGAGCACTGCATACGGTTGCGGGTATCATATTTTAGGAAAAATGTGAATGCGTTGGACAGAGTGCAGAAGTGATTCTATAAGAATTGTTGTAGGAATGAGAAACTTCAGTTTCAAGTGTAAATTGAAGATTGTGAGACTGTTCTCCCTGGAGGGAAGAAGGCTGAGAGGAGTTTTCATAGAGGTTATCAATTTCATGAGCAGGCTAGATAGAGTAGATAGGAAGTGTTCCTGATCATAAAAGGAGACGAATGGGACGGCATAGGTTTAAAGCAATGTGCGAAAGAAGCAGAGATAGTAGGAACCGCCGATGCTGGAGAATCTGAGATAACAAGGTGTAGAGCTGGATGAACACAGCAGGCCAAGCAGCATCAGAGGAGCAGGAAAGCTGACGTTTCGGGTCGAGACCCTTCTTCAGATTTGCCTGCTGTGTTCATCCAGCTCTACACCTTGTTATCTGCAAAAGAGGCAAATGTGGTGTGATAAACTTTTTCACTCAGTGAGTAGTTAGGTCATGGAATGCATTACCAGGAAATGTGATGGTGGCAGGTGCAGTTGAGGTATTCAAGCGGGCATTGGATGACTACTTGGAAAGAAATAGCGTGCAAGGGTATGGGGAAAAAGCAACAGATTGTTGTTTGTTTGAAGAGAAGGTGCAAGCACAATGGACTGAGCCAATAACAATTCTGTATTCACGATGATTTTCATAAATGTGGCAGTTCTAGAACTCACACAAATATAGACTACAGCCATACTGATTTGCAAGGAACTATTTCCTTGATAATTAAAAGCCTTTTTGGACTAGTTGGCTGTATACTTCTTTGTTGACAGGTTTAAAACTTCCATATCTTTTGTCGGCTCTTTCTTCCCCACTTTGAAACACCTCTCACCTTCCACACCTCCTTTGCACTCTCTTTTAACCCCCACTCATCTCTTGCAGCCTCTTTCTTGATGTACACCCATCTTGCAACCCCATTCTTCTCTGTTCTCCGACTCCTCTTGCTTTCATGACCCTCTTACACTTGCATTGTACCCTTACATCCTGTGCACAATGTTTTCTCTGAGCTGTGCAGATGCATTGACTTCCTGTTTGAGAAGTCATTGCCACATACAGACCTCTGAGGTCCATGCTGTGGCAGGGAAAATTAGAGGGAATGTAATCAATGAAGCTTCTTTTTCCCTCCCTGAGCCCTCTTTCGATCATCTCCTTCACCACTTGTATCACAACCCTCTCTGGCAGATACCTTGGACTGACAGATTACACTTTTGGATCTGGTAAAAGGCAGCACCCAACTCTTCATCCCAGACTCAGCTCCAAGAAGACACTTCACGGCAACTCCCTCACTGCCAGCATTTCCATTTCTCACTGCTGGTTGCTTCTCCAGTTGCAGGCTGGGTCCCTCTGTGTTTTCTGATGAAGGGCTCACTATTGATCTTATCAGCAGTAAGCTTGAGAAACAACCCATCTGAGATTGGAGGAGCAGATCTTTACCATTTTCTTCCATTTTACTTATTGGGGAAACATTTATCTGTTGTCCCTTTTAGTGAATTTTCCATTGTGGTTTGGGGAAGATTTTCTTGCTGTCCCTGTGTAGTTTGAGCATTGCTTTGTGATCTCAGTCTCTGATCTGCAACAGCCTTACTTTGTTGCATCCTTTCCCCCACTCATGAGGTTGGTGGAATATTGGGTGTTTGAGATGCATAGGTCTTGTAGCATTTGTGATATGGTGTACAAGTACCTTTAATGGGGTATTTCTTAAATTGCTGTCAATCCCACAGGTATTCACAGGACATTATATAATATTCCCACAATTAATGTATTTATGTCTAAAAGAAGAACATAATTTGATGGGAGAGAGTGGTAATTTATGGTTTCTTCAGATTTTTAATTTTCAAGCTCACCATTCATAATATAGCAGAATAGCTTTGAATATTTGACAAAAAGGAGTACAAGCCTAAAACCTCTCACATTCAACAGAAGAAAGTGAAACAACTATGAAGACTTGCTGTGTGTAAGCTACAGTTTTTAGGGATTCTACATTCTGTACTTTCATTCTGGGATCACACCTCATTCCAACCTACAGGCATTAGATACCAATAAGATTTTTCAAATTTGGGCGAACTTTATCAGTGCAAGTCAAACTGCTACAAGTTTTAGTCAAGAACAAAAATTAAACCACAGACTCCAGGTCTGGTCTCATTCTGAGCAGAATTTCACAGACTGAAGAAAGTCCACTCCTGTTTACTGCCCATTCAGAAAGTCAGAGAAAAATTAAAATACTGCAGACACAGCTTAGAAATAGCATACAGCCAGTAACAGTACCTAGCAGCCAGAGGAAACCTGTCAAAAGCTTTATTCACTTTCAGCTTCCAATTTTCAATCCTGCATCCATTTCCCTGACAAAATTATTGATTTATGGATCGAACTAAGAGGTAAACAGAAAGAAAAATAGAAAGAGTTCAATATCATCCACATCAGGTAAGGCAGTGGATGTTGTCAACATCGACTTTACTAGAGTATTTGACAAGGCCCTTCATGGTCAGCTGGTACAGATCAAATTGCATGGAATTCATTGTGAGTTGGCAAGTTGGATACAAAATTGGCTTGGCCATAGAAGACAGAGAGTAGTTGCAGAAGGGTACTTTTCTGACTGGAGATCTGTGACAAGTGATGCTTGGCGAGGATCAGTGTTGGGACCTCTGTTATTTGTAATACATACTTAAATGAACTGGATGAAAAAATTGGTGACCTGATTAATAAGTTTGCAGATGACATGAAAATTGGTGGAATTTTGAATTGTAAGGAAGGGTACCAAAGGATGCAGCAGGGTATAGATCAGCTGGAAAGTCGGGTGGAGAAATAGCACATGAAGGTTGCTCTGTTCAAGTGTGAGGTGATGCATTTTAGGAAGAAAGTAAGAGGAAAGTACACTGTAAATGCTTGGATCCTTAAGAGCCTTGATATGCAGAAGGATCTTGGGGTCTTGAAGTAGGGAAGCTGACTACTGATTGCACAATGTTTAGTAATGTTTGTAACTCCTCAAATACTGAAGAAGCTCAGGTCCAAATGCAAAAAGACCTGGAAAACATTGAATCTTTGCCTGAAGAGTGGCAAATAACATTTGTATAACACAAGTGCCAAGCAATGACTATCTCAAACAAGAAAGAAACCAACCAGCTTGTGTTGATATTGAAAGATATTGATATTTAAATCCCCACTACCAACATCCAGGGTTACTATTGACCAGCAAATGAACTGGACTAGCCTGAAAAATATAATGGGTACAAGAGAAGGTGAGTTACTGGAAAGTTTCAATGAGTAACTCACTTGCTGTCTCCCCAAAGCCTAACAACAAGGCATAAGTCAAGAGTGTGATGAAATGCTCTCCACCAGTTTGAATGAGCCCAGCTCCAATGACACCCAATAAGCTCAACACCATCCAGGAGAACGTGGCCACTTGATTAGCACCCCAACCTCCATGATCAATACTCATTCCCTCCACCACTGATACACAGTGGCAACAGCGTGTATCATTTACAAAATACATAGCAGAAATTCACCAAGACTCCTTCAAGATCATCTTCCAGATCCATGATTTTACCACCTACTAGGGCAAAGGCAGCAGATGCATGGGAACTCCACCATCTGCAATATCTCCTCCAAGCTACACACTACATACTTGGACATGTATTTCCGCTTCTTCGCTGTGGCTAGATCAAAATCCTGGAACTCCCTTTAATATCATGTGTGTGTTCCTACACGCTATGGACTGTGGTGATTCAAGAAGGCAGCCCTCCCTCACCCTCTCTAGGGAATTAGTATTGTGAAATAGATGCTGGCCTGGCCTGTGATGGCCCCTCCAATGAAGATTAACCTATCATTACAGTCAAGCTATGACCACCTAGGGTAATGGGTAGAAAGGTGTTGCAACTCAGAGGTAATTTAACCCTAGAGAAGCTGGAAGAAACTTGAATAGCTGTTGAAAGTTTCTGATAGCTTTAAACATCCTGCAAAAAGCTGCAAAATAAAATTTGTTCAGCTATTAATTTGGAGACCCAGGTAATGTTCTGGGGACTTGGGTTGAAATTCTGCCATAACAGATGGTGCAATTTGAATTCAATAAAATAACTGGAATTAGAATCTAATGATTACGATGAAACCATTATCGATTGTTAGGAAAAATCCAACTGGTTCTCTAATATTCTTTAGGGAAGGAAATTGCCACACTTACCTGGTCTGATCTACTTGTGACTCCAGACCCACAGCAATGTGGTTGACTCTCAACTGCCCTCTTGGCCATTAGAGGTGGGAAATGTACGTTGGCTTAGCCAGTGACACCCTCATCCCGTGAATGAATAAAATAAAATTTACAATTGGAATGTAACGGATCTCTTATCTGAATCTACTTTGTTCTGACAATGAACTGAGTTGTGTTTTCTGGGCCTCAACATTTTCAAATCAGAAAATCAAGTCATTGAAATTAAAACATTTATAGGCAATTAATATTTTCATGGTTTGAATGTGTCAGGGTATCCAATGACCATCTCAAGAATTCAGATAAAATATGGGCCACATTCAAAGTTCAAATATGAGTGAAACTCAACTGTTCAATACATCAATAAGAATTCATGTACTTTGCAGGCTCAAACATCCTTCCTTTTCACACAATGAAATGTACATACCCACGAAAGTGGCAAGTGATGATTTGACCAACCCCACTGCCAAAATCATGGTGTCCAATTGACACAGAGATTCCAGCTCTGGAATCTATTATATTCAACTTTTGATGCAAAAACTCACCTTGGTCACCCCAGATGTACCATAAATTCAGTGATTGTAAGCGTACTGACATGCAAGGACCTGTCCTTCGTCTCCATCCATGATACTTTCAAGACAATAATATGAACCATAGTCCTTAAGGAGCAACATCTGAGGCCCTGTATTTGCACAGGGTGAAGAGATACCTAACGATGCAAAACAGATAATCAGACAACTGGCTACACAGCACTGTTAAACTGAACACATGTACCTGTTACAAATTTGCAAAACTTTTACTGTGGAACCAACCCAGAACTGCTATTTTGCAGGTAAGTGCAGACTACCTTGATACTCCCAGGAATATACAATGCATTACTTTAAAAAACAGACAAAGGTGAAAAAATGCCCATGACCTGTGTTCAGGTAACTAATTAACCAGCCTGAACATTGGATAGAAAGCTCGAGTACAACATTCAACATCCTGTCCAACAGAAATTGTGAACCTATGCTCAGAACCAAGATTGTATCAATTATATCGTGCACCAACTCAAAACAATACCACAGCCAGAAACATCAAGTACCCTTATGAAAAGGACACAGTCTAAAGTGCAACACAAACAAAACACCTCTAACCAGTATTCTGAAAATGAACAGCAGCCTCCAGCAAAGATCAGTATAACTAAAGCTGGACATAACAAACCACTGGAACATTTTAGTGACTTGTCTTTTAACTCAAGGCAGTAAGTTTCCATGATGTGATGTTATATTTGTTTCATAGTCAAGCAAATAAATTGATTCTTTAAGGATGAGTTTTAGTTAGATGTTGTGATATGAAGTGCAATTATCTTTAATGGGATGTACCTTAAACTACAATGACAGGCTATGACATATTAGAAACAAAAACAGAAATAATTGGAAAAACTCAGCAGGTCTGGCAGCATCTGTGAAGAGAAGTTTCGGCTCTGAAGAAGGGTCACTGACCCGAAAACATTAACTCTGACTTCTCTCCAGCATCTGCAATTCTTTAATTTTTTTAATGATGTAATAGTCCTTCAACTCATTAGTCAGTCTGAAGCAGCAATAGTAACAGTCAGATGTACAGGACTTACCTTGCAGGGGTCAGTTTATCTCAGTTGGCTGGATGTTTGGTTTTTGATGCCAACAGTGTGGTTTCAATTCCCATCACCAGCTGAGGTTACCATGAAGGACTATCCTTCTCAACCTCTCCCCTCTCCTGAGGTTTGGTGACCCTCAGGTTAGATCACCGCCAGTTACCTCTCTCTAATGAGACAGCAGCCCTATGGTCTGGTAAGACTATGATGACAACTTAACTTGCAATGACCATTACCTGTATACAGTCTAACCTTCAAATAAAAAATTTACCTCATTGGTTCACCAAGCCTTGTATGTAATTAGTTTCTTATGTTAATATAAAATCTATAACTTGACTATGTGAATAAGGCATATGAGAACACATGCCTATGGTTTTTAACCATCAACCTGATAGGCAGTAAGATTTTCAGTTCCTTGTTATGTCCACACCGAAACTTCACTCAACTTACACAAGGGTCCTCCCATTTTGATCTCTGCTCCTGAAAAGAACACATGCATTTGAAGATATTTTCACAAAATGTGTCATATTTGTGCTGAAACCCATTGCCGTCTGCCCTTTTCCTGTCACTTTCACTTGCCCAAGGACCCTGTGCCTTCAACCTCTGGTTGGGCCCTGTCACACCCCAAAACGAAATACTATTTCTCTGTCTGACGATGTATCCATCTCCATTGACATTCTCTCTTTAAATTCTTGACACTCTTTGCATCACCCTATAGTTTTTGTTAGATCGCATGACCTGCCCTATGAGACATTCAGTCTGAGGTTGGGTTAATTGGATATGCCTGCATCCACTTATTGTGTTGATGCTCCGATGACTGTAAATAATCTATTTACATCCAGCACCCTGATATGGACCCACACACGGATGGTACTGACTCCACCCTTTAGGCCCACAATTTTCTTACATTGACTGTCCTTTCAAAACTCAGGACTACAAATCCTTCCCATCTCACTCATCCAAGCCCCTGACCACAATCTCTATCCTCTCTTGGACCCCTCTTGCATTCCATTATGGCCCTGACCCTGCTGCAAACCACCCCCACTTCTGAGTTTTGACTCATGCTTGCTGGACCCAAACATCTATGCATTCTCCTCCATACCACTGTTTGGTCCCAGAGTTCAATCAGGAAAACTGCAGACTTCAGGCATAATGCACGAATCTCTCAATGGACACCATTTTTAAACAAACATGAACCAGGTGGTACAAAGTTCCTGCGCACTTTTAACTTAATGCTCAGGGTAGGACATAATTTCCAAATATTTTTATGCAATGAGTATTCATGGCAAGCCAGTATATTGTGTTGCAACCATGTCTGGAGAGGTAAATAATTTCTCTTTTTTACCCCGAGGATGATTATAACAAAGTTTGAATTTTAAAAAGGTGTGATTTTTCAATTCAATATTCACTTGACATGTACAAAGCTATATGAGAAAATGAACCAGACATTTCTCTTGAGTTAACAAACCGAAAGTGTTAGTTTTATTGTAAACTTGGGCAAGCAAAGTATAAATGAAAAACTACTCTCAAATCCTGTTACACACATGCAAAACAATAAATATTATAAGATGGGGAGATGGAGTTAGAGTCATGGAGTCATACAGCATGGAAACAGACCTTTTAGTTCAACTCATCCACTCTGACCAGACATCCTGATCTGACCCAGTCCCATTTGCCAGCATTTGGCCCATATCCCTGTAAACCCTTCCTATTCGTATACCCATCCAGATGCCTTTTAAATGTTGCAATTGTACCTACCTCCACAACTTTCTCTGGCAGCTCGTTCCATACATGCACTACCTTCTACATGAAAATGTTACCCCTTTGGTCATTTTTAAATCTTTACCCTCTCACCTTAAACCTGCGCCCTCTAATGGACTCCCCCAAACTAAGAAAAAACCTTGGCTATTCACCCTTTTAATGCCCCTCATGCTTTTATAAAGCTATGTAAGGTCGCCCTTCAGCCTCTATGCTTCAGGAAAAAAGCCCCAGCCTATTCAGCCTCTCCCTATAACTCAAAACCTCCAACCCTGACAACATCCTTGTAAATCTTTACTGCACCCTCTCAAGTTTAACAACATCCTTCCTATTGAAGAGTGACCAGAATTGTATGCAGTATTCTAAAGGTGGCTTCCCCAAAGTCCTGCACAGCCGCAACATGACACCCCACTCCAAGACTCAAATTTCTGACCAATGAAGGCAAGCATGCCAAATGCCTTTTTCATCACCCTGTCTACCCACAACTCCACTTTCAAGGAATAATGCACCTGCACCCCTAGGTCACTGTTCGGTAATGCTCCCCAAGTCCTTACCATTAACTTTTTAAGTCCTGCCCTGGGTTACCTTACCAAAATGCAACACCTCTGTTGGCCAGGGCTGCAAAGTGTTAAAGCTCAAATGGACAATCTGTGAGTTGTTCAAGCTGAATGAAAGGACATGCTAATAGTCATGTGCACATTGGTGGCTACTCAGCCTAATCAAAGGGAAGCAGTTCTGGTACCTGATTTGGAGGATCAGCGCTTTGCAACACAACGCGGACATTTCTGATTGGACAGAAGCCGATAAGCGATCAGCGATAAAACCCAGCAATCGCTCAAGCCTTATAGCGTAACTCCCGCAGAAAAACAGTATATAAGCATCCCACCTTGGCAGGAAGTGAGATGAAAAGGGAATAAAGAAATTCTAAGGAGAGAAAGAACTACCGATGCTTAAAGTAGGAGATAACACTGCGGAGCTGGAAGAAGACAGCAGGCCAGGCAGCATCAGACGAGCGGGAAAGCTGACGTTTCGGGTCGGGACCCTTCTTCAGAAACTACAGCCTGGCCAGCTAAGTATTCCTGAGTAACGCTTCAATTTAAGTGCAGTATTGCGCTAGTAGAAAGGTGACTAGCGTAGTTTTGTTGGCTGTTTACAACTTGTATTTGGGAATATATTGATATTTGCATATTTTCAATATGTTGGTACTTGATACTCTTAAAATATTTTGAGAATGAAAGCATGAATTTCTTAAGTTAAAGAATGCGCTGCTTTTTAACCTCTGAGTTTAAACTGAGCTAGTCAACAGACTTTTGGCGTCCGTGTGAGCTGGATAAGCGTTTTAAAGTTCCGAGACAGGACCGGCTCCTAAAAGAAAACATCTAAACGGAGGCCCCAAGACGCTGCTTGAAGGCCAAGGAGCTAAAACAAACAGTGAAGTGAATTCTGAAGCACAGGACTTTTCAAGATAGTAGGGCTGTTAGAAAACGATTTCAGGGAACCTTGACTGGAGAGGGTTTCTCCACTAATATTTGGCTGAGAAGTGGCCAAAATAGTGTTTAACTAGAAAAACGAGTTCTGGGCCTGAGCTTTTGCTAAGGATAGCATGAGGAGTGGAAACTTTTAAAAAGTTGCAGGAGGCTGTGGCTGGTAGCTGCTTGGCAGAAGATTTGGTAGAGAATCAAAAGGAGACGCTGAAGCTGAGATGATCTTTGAAAAGAAATAAATGTGCTTGCAGAAACAACTGAAAACTAATTTACCTGTGTGAAACAACATGAAATTAGAGGAAAAACCAATGAGGCATTTAAGGAAAATGAGGCCTTGAAAAAGCAATGTAGTAATTTGAAGACTGCTGTGAAGGTAATGTATAAAACTTAGCAGTACTATAGGGGATTAGTGTTTGAGAGCTGTTTAGAGCCAGGTTCCTGCTCAGTGAGGCATACCATATATACTTGAGTAAAAGTCAATCTTGTGTAAAAAGTTGACCCTAGTTCTTTGCAGATAACAGATCTAATACTTTGATTCACACAATAATACTTTGAGTCAATGTTACAAGCAACTTTTCATGCTATTGTGTTTTGATATTCAACTGAAGCCAATATTAGGCTAAGGATCTCTAGTTCATTCTTGAAGACTGTGACTTGTATAATTAGTATTCAATTTTTTTATATACTAGGTGGATGTGGTAAAATGGAAACAGAGTTGAAACAGCATTTGGACTTCCCATTCTCCACATGTGATGAGATTAAGATTGTGGGCTTAATTCATATTATGAAGACTTTTGATAGTTTTGCCACAAAGGTAGCACTTTTTTTCTTCAAGAAAAATGTCCAATGGGAGTGGAAGCCAGAACATGCAAGCAATAATAGCTTTGAAACAGGGCTTGGCCAGCACTGCTGCTCTGTAAACCCCAAATCCAGCTGAACCGCTTTTTGTTTAGAGGTGGCAGCAATGTACTGCACAGCATTGGTTGTCTTATTACAAGAGGTACATGGTTAGCTGAGACAAGTAGCCTATACCTTGTGCATGCTTACACCAGTGGAACATGACATGTGAAAGGCATTTGTCAGTATTCTAGCCTGTAGGCAAAACATTGTACATTGTAAGGTTGGACCTATTGGCCACTTCAATGGACCATACACTCATTCAGATGCTGTTGGATGAATGTGTTAATGATGGCACAGTGAGATGATAGAATAGGATTGCTACATGGACATTCCTGTCACCAAGAACAGAACATGGGTTAAAAGTACCATAATGTTACCAGAATGTCCCTGAGACCACTTGCATCAAAGCAAAAAGTGGGTGGGGGGGGGGTGATGAAGAGAACAAAGAAAAATCGCTCAAACTTTTTGTTGATGGCTCTTCATCTGTGCAGAATGGGGAAAAGAGAAGAGGATGTGGCCTCTATATAGAATAATAGTGGACAGGAAATAGCTAGTATAGCCCTCAAACTGTCAAAGACCAGTGTTCAAGCAGCCAAATTGACAGCATTAGTATACCTAGTGAGTCACCTGGAAATTTTCCTTGGAGTAGTGCACTGCTGCCTCAACACCAGGAACCAGGTTTGATCCCAGTCTTGGGTGACTGGTGTTTTTTGGCCTTTTTTGCCATGTCTGTGTAGGTTTCCTTCAGGTGTTCCAGCTTCCTCTCATAGTCCAAAGATGTGCCGGTTAGGTGGATTGGCCATGCTAAATTGCCTGTAGTGTTTGGGGATGTGTAGATTAGGTGGGTTATAGGGGATATGTCAAGGGTCAGTGTGGATGTTTTGGGCCGAGAGGCCTGTCCCCACACTATAGGGGTTTTTATGATAATGCTGTCAGCCTCCCTTCAGGAGTAGTGGTCAAGAAGGCATACGGCATGCTTTCACTCATCGGATGGGGTATGAAGTACAAGAGTTGACTGGTCATGTTACAGTTGTATAGGACTTTGGTTTGACCACATTTGGAATACTGCATATAGTTCTGGTCACCACCTCCACAAAAGGATAAGGATGTGGATGCTTTGGAGAGGGGGTTCACCAGGATGTTGCCTGGTATGGAGGGTGCTCTCAATGAAGAGGTTGAGTAGATTAGGATTATTTGTTAGAAAGACAGCGGTTGAGGGGGGACCTGATTGAGGGCTACAAAATCATGAGCTATAGACAGGGTGGATAGCAAGAAGCTTCTTCCCCAGAGTGGGGGACTCAATTACTAGGGTCACAATTTCAACATGAGGGGAAATGTTTAAGGGAGATATGCATGGAAAGTTCTTTACACAGGGTGGTGGGTACCTGGAATGCATTGCTGGTAGAGTTGGGCATGATAGTGTCATTTAAGATGTATCCAGACAGCTCCATGAATGGGCAAGGAGCAAAGGGATACAGGTCCTTGGAAAATAGGTGACAGGTTTAGATAGAAGATCTGGATTGGCACAAGCTTGCAGGGTCTGGTCCTGTGCTGTAATTTTCTTGTTCTTTGAAACTGTCATAATTACCTGGTCTGGCCTATGACTCCAGGCCCACAGCAATGTAGTGGACTCTGAGCTGCCTTCTAGGCAATTAGGGATGGGCAAAAAAAGCTGCCTAGCCAGTGACACCCTCAGCCCATAAATTAATTGAAGAAAAGTTGTATTGAGCTTGTTGTTCTTTTCTCCTCACTGAGGAACCTAAAGACATTGTCTGAAGTCTGATAACAATAAGAATTTGCTAAATCTGTTTTTCTGTCCACAGGTTCTGCTAGACTTGCTGAGTCTCTCTTCCTAGTCCTATTTCTGTCCATACTATCCTCTATCACTTTCTGACATGACACATGATTGTTTCTTTTCTGCCAGCTGTACTTGGGACATAATTCCCATCATTGGAGGTTTCTCCAAATTAGTCCAGTGAGCTTCACGCTTAACAGCTCATCGAATTTGCAGTCCTTTTCAATGATAAAAGATCAGGGACAGAATTACAAAAGGTATCTGAAGGACTGGGACAGTTTCCCACTTCAGTTGGAGCTTGGAAGTTGCTTATGAGGAGACAGCATCTTTGATCAAAGTCAACTGGACAATGAGTCAAATAGCTGTTGTTGAATGAATGCAGTGCAAGTGGACTAATTTTACTTATCTATTTTGACAGTGGAGTACAAGTCTTTGAATTTGAGGTGCTACAATGGACTTGCTAAGCATATAGCCACTGACTCAGTAATGCCTCCCACCTGGCCTGAAATTTCAATTACTGCTAAGCCATTCTTGTTCAAGAATGAACATGAAGATTTCTAGCATTATGGCATTATTATGAAGACTGGCCTACTCTTGTTTCCATGTTTGTAATGGTGGAACAGGTTTGAAGAGGTGAATAGCTTGCTTCTGCTCCTATTTTCCATGTTTCTATGTTCATCCTGGGTACTGTAGAGATACCAGTTCCCATTCTCAATTGAGCCTGTCTTCCTAAATCCATCTTGGAGATTGGACTGATTGTGGCCCAAGGGTTTGGCCAATAATGGTTCATCCCCTCATCAGGGGACAGGAGAAGGAGTTCTAGGGAGATCAGGTAGCTAAGCCAAACAATGGCTCCTTATTGGAGATAAGGGTGGCACCTCCATAGACAATAGAAGGGGACTGGTACTTCTCGCATGGGGGTTTGCCACAGCTAATGGCCACTCTGATCAGTAAAGAAGGTGTAGGACCATCAAAGGGCACACCAATGACAACCATGGATGTGGTTTGCAGGGGGAACAGACAGTGATAAAATGGGTGCCCCTTTGTTCCAAAAAGGGTCTCAATGAAAGTCAAGTCGAAGTCCACTTTTGTTTTGGACAAATAAATCTGGTTTGTGGCTGGTATTAGACTGCTGCCCATTAACTCTGTAATTGCCAGCTGTAAGCAGGGATTTATTGACTTTCTTTCAGTGGAGAAAGTTGCTGTGTAAAGAAGCTGAAAGGATTTTGGTTAATCTAGAGGATGGGACAACAAATGTGGCTGTAAGATCTGATTTTTATTTTTGGCACTTTCAGTGTTGGAGCTGACTTCCTCATTCTAGGAGCAGTAATCACTTTTATATGCTGTTGCATTGTTTCAGAACTTTTGGGGGAGAAAGAATTGAAACAATGGCACTCCTTTAAAAAGGAGGAAGAGAGACATAGGCAGTGACTACATGGGTAGTGAATCAACCAGAAACTTGCACAGCTGACAGCCTCTGCTGTTTGACCCCAAATATTGGGAGCTGGACAGTTGCAACACTTAAAGCACCTGGGTGGCTATATGAAGAAGCAAGGTTTAGAGGGATATGAGCCAAATGGGCCTGGATTTATTGAGGATATCTGATCAGTGTGGACAAGTTGGACTGAAGGGTGTTTCCATGCTGTACAGTTGTATGACTCTAATTGAAAGTAGATGCTTATTAACTTGTCCATTTTTTTCTTTCAGAAGCACAATTTCAGCTAATCAGTGACAGGAGTTGTACCTAAAGGAATTAAGGGGAAAAGATGTTGTTGTGGCTTTCTGGAGGTGGGGTATTGTTCCCCTGAGACACCTTTGGCCCCAGGAATGATTGTTACTCTGCTACATGAGGAGAAGCTGATATTTGGTAAGTGATTAAGATCTCCTTAGGTTCAACATGTAGTAACTGGGATTAATGTTTACAAAATATCTGTAAAACATTACTTTATTCCAACTTGATATTTAGTTATCTGGTAGTTCCTTGGAACACATTAAAGATGGTAGGACAAGTGATGTGTCACAATTACAGTATATGGGAGTTCCTGGATATAGATTTGGTCCACAGCAAACATAGAATATTTCTGAAGTTTGAGCAGCTTTGCCTCCGCTTATGAACTAGAGGCTGAGATAAAACAACCTTCCACCCTGCCTGATGTTTCAAGGTTGTTTTATCTCAGGCTCTAGTTCATAAGCTCAGACAAATACAACTAGAATTTGAATTGGTTAAAGGATAAAATAATGGCTATTAAATATGTTTGTGTATTCTGATTGAAAATAAAACAGCTGAACTGACTTCAAGTAGAAACTACAACAATTTGGTAGTTATTGCAGGATGATGTGGATTGGGACCTGAATCTTTGAAGATATTTTAGGCATGACAGGAACCTTGGAAAAGCAAACTTGTGCTTGTGTTAATGAGCAGATCCATAGCGACTGCTGTCTTTTCTCTTCTCTTGAATAGAAGAGCTACATTTGCTATCTTACACTTGGTCTCCAAATCAAAGGAGTTTGGGAAATTCAAAACCATACCTTAACTAACTGACCAGCCACTACTTTTAACAGCCTGGGATAAAGTCTACCAGAATATAAACCAAGATGTGGAAACTGAATAGAAATAAAATTACAGAACTCAGATTCCATCATGAGTGATGTACAGACCCCTAACAGTAACCACATGGTAAGATGGTCCTTATTTCCTGTATGCTGTTCAGAAATCCCATTTTAGTATAGTGGGAAATATCCATTTCTATATGGACTTGAAGCCAAATAGACAGAAGTAGCCTACATGAGTAGTCATAGAATGCTTTCAGAATTATTCCTTAGACTCCACTATGAACATATCAGAATATACTAGACCTGAGATTGAACGTTCAAGAGATTGATTAATGATTATAGCAAAGCTACCCCTGGGTAGCAGTGACCATAATATGGTTGAATTTTACAGTTTGAAGGGGAGATGAATGGATCAAAGCAATTTTTAAAATTTAAATACAGAATTGTAATGGCATGAAAACAGAGCTGGCTAAAGTGAATTAACAAATTAGTTTCAAGAATAGATCAATACACAGACATTTAAGGGGTATTTCTCTAAACACAGGTGAGATGGCTTCCAATGAAGAAAAATTTAAAGGCTAGACCCACCATCTGGTTAACTAGAAATGTCAAGCACAGTAGCAAACTAAAAGGGGAATAAAGCAGAAATAAGATTGACTTGAATAGTTAAAAATGACAAAAGTAATCAACAGGGAAAATTAATGCTTGAGAAAGCTGGATGAAATATATAGAAAACTAGTAAGAAGGGAATGTGATTCTTTCCAGTCCTACAGAATCGGACTGGAAAGTTCTTATCAGAGAATGAAGAAATGGTACATGAGTTGAACAGATTTTATGGTGAAGATGATTGCAAAGAAATGTAAACTTCTCAGAAGTAGCACTGGGAAATGGAAGGGACTCTAGGAAAATTAAAATCACCAGAGATATGGAATAAATGGTTGGAACTGTGGGCTGTCAAATGATCAGGATCTGATGGATGTCATCCAGTGTTCAAAGTGGCTAGTCAATGGTTGATTCACAACTTTGATTTTTCTGAACCTCTAATTCCATGATGGTCCCACTCACTGGAAGGTAATGAATGCACCTCCTTTAAACAAAGGAGAGGCAAAAGAATCAAACTGCAAGCCTGTTACCTTAACACGTGTCATAGGGAAAATGCTAGAAGCTATTTATAGCAGGAAATGCAGATAAGTTCAAGGTAATAAGGCACTGAATATCACTTTGTGAAAGGGAAATCATGTTTGACCAATTGAGTTCTTTGACAAGATAATATGTGGCAGATAAAGGGAGTCTTTATCTGTTGTAATGATTACTATTCTGCAATCTAGAAGGCCTTTGATATAAAGGGTTACTGAGGAAAATAAAATCTCATTTGGTGGGGGTAGCCTATTAACATTGGAGAAGAATGATGTGCTTCCCATAGCCAATCACTTTAACAAAAGTGTCTTGCTCACATGCCCACTTGTCTGTCTTCTGTATGATGCAATGCTCCAGCAAATCATGGCACAAACCAGAGGAACATCATCTGTCTTGCCAAACGAGGCAGTTTGTACCCTTCTGGGCTCTGTTCAAATTGTGAACCCATTCCTTCCCTGTGTCTCACCCCCCCCCCCACCAAACTAGGACTGTTCTTTCCAGTCTGGCAGTCAAACACAGCATTGTTCTGCCTTTCTCATGTTCTGATTTTCCCCCTAATATGAACTACCAACATCTGACCTCCCCAGCACTCCAACCACACCACCTTCCACCCCCACTATTGCAGAAATGCTGCCTCCTCTACACTTCACTTGGGTCACCTCGACTCAAAATATTAGCATGCAGACTGACCTCCAACTTTTTTCAGTATAGATGCCAATATCTGCAGTGATTGGCTTCTGTGGTATGACCCAGATTGTACTGGGACTACAACTTATGACTTTGAAGAAATTAAAGGTATGGTCACTTAACTAACTCCTCAAAACCAGTGTCCTGTCACCAAGGCACCCTTTATATACATGTGCGTAGGACTTGACTGAGTGAACAGAACCTCTTGCATTCCTGTTTATACCCAACAGCCAGGGCTCCCTGATTGGGGCTGTTAACAGCCCCAATCAGTGAACTCCTATTCTGAGTGTAACATGGTCAACCTCCTATTGGAGGCAGGGGGGAGGACTAGCCCACCAAGGTGGCTATGTCTACATCACATCCTGGCCACCAGACATCACTTCTCACCAATATCATCACTTCTTGGACACCTCTGGATGACCTTTGGAGCTCAGCCAGTATCTTGTGGCAACATGATGATGATTTCACTCCTGCTCTCCATGATATAAACTGCTATCCTCTTAGTGATCAGGTCTCTAGGTCCAGAGAGGTTTCAATTCTGGCTGTGATTTGTTTTCCTTTCCCACTGCCACCCCTGTCATTAGCTGTCTTTAGTTTTTGCCAGGACTATATCTTTTGATTTCCATAGTTGGAAACTCAGCAGTGACTAGAAGGCTGTAGGTTTGAAACCAGAATGGATTCTGTTTGTGGCACCACTACTGTGGGCTATGGGCAGCATAGCCTTGTCCTGAGTAGCCCAGTAGGGATTTGTGGTCTGCAACTATTACAGACTTAAGATATTGGTGGAACATTCTTACACTAAAGATTAACACCAAACCTTCCTTCTCTGGACAAACTTGCTTTCTGCATCAACCAAAGGTTAGCAAACATACTCTTGGGCATACATCTCCAGAGGGTCATCTGTGACCCAATAGTACCTACTGTACTGTATGGGGAGGCATCACATGTTAGCACCATATCTCACAGTAATACTATATTGACACCTTGGGTGATATCTGTTTCTTTTCCCTAGAGGCTACACCTTGATTAAGACAATTTCTAAGGCTGACACTTGCCCAGTAGCAGATGTAAGGGTGCCAGGATGAAGGCCAGGCTAAAAATGAACTTTCTGTAATAGTCACCAATCCAAGACCTAACATCAGTTGTAGATGTGGGAGCCAGGGGACATTTGATCATCCTCATGGTATAACCTGAACTTGTCTATTCTGAACCTCCATTAGGTCACTTAAGGTGTTAGAACACATTTTTCCCTTCTAAGGCATACACCCAACTTGGAGAAACATCTAAGGATTGTGCCCAAGTCTTGTAACTGCCCTTTATTTGGGTTTCCATATCATCCAGATAAATGATGACCTGGGGTAGACCTTGTAAAATGTTTTTCTTGTCCACTAGAATGTGGCACAGGCTGATATCCCAAATGGCAGTCTTGCATATTGGTACAAACCCTATGGGTATTAATTGTCACATACTTTTGGGAATCCTCGTGCTGCAACTGCAAGTACACATGGCTCGTCTAGCTGCTTCAAGGACAGCACCTCCTTACCCACAAACAATTTTGTGCAGTCCTCTGAGGGATTCAGTATTTATCCAGCTGCGTAAGGGGGTTTACTGTTTGATTAAAATCATGCATGAACCAACCCATTGGACTTCACAATTGATGTGACCCATACTGCCCATTCTACAAACTAGACTGGTTTGATGATTCCTTTGTTTTGCAGCTTCCTGATTTCTGCCTTTACTTTGCACTTAAAACAAATCACACTGGATGGGCCTGCAGAATTGTGGAATTGCTTCCTGGTCAAGATGCAGGGTGGCCTTGTCTCTTTCAATAGTCCCTAGAAGCTTCTCAGGAAGCTCTGGGTTTAAAATAGGTCTTCACTCAGGCATCCACTTCCTAATTGAAAGAAATGGTGAGCCATCCAAGATGAATATTTTTGAATCAATATTCTCCCATTAATGAAGGTGTAGAGCTGGATGAACACAGCAGGCCAAGCAGCATCAGAGGAGCAGGAAGGCTGATGTTCCAGGCCTAGACCCTTGCCCCATTAATCTTGGCCTGAACCTTTTGACTATATTCAATGGTAACTAAACCAGCTGTTTCTCATGAGACCAGAACTGGAGTTGTACTCTTAATCCATAAAGGTAAGCCAGTATAAGTTCAGTCCAGCTGAGGTCTTGAGCAAACTTAACAGTTGATGTTGGAGCAAACTTTTTAAGACTGGTTCTGAAATCACTGATAGCTGTGCCAAAATAATGCCATTAGAACAGGATCTCCACTCCTTATTGAGTAGGGGAGGTTACATGAAAGAAAATTCCTGCTATTCACCTAAGTAACTATTTAATCCTAACTGAATTCTCCATAACTACTAACTCATGCCTAACAGAACTCAACTCTATTAATGCTGTTCCATTAAGCACAAGTCCCACTTCTATGAACCCAAATAATAAGAAAATAAATTAAATTTAAAACTCCGGGCATGTAGTCTTCAGAGACTATCTTCTGTTGATCTGGCTGTCAAGGAAGTTCTGAAGTCTTGACAACCGAGCTAGAAGCACCATGGTACCTTCTGTGGCTTGATGGTGCTTTCTTAGACAACTGAACAATCTGGCTCTCAAAGTTGCTAATCAGGTGGTGATTTGCTGTCCCACTTTCCCCCAAAAAAACCCTCTTGTACGCCTTAGATATTTCTCTTTTCTAACAATCTCATTGGCCCAAGGTTGTCAAATCCTTCCGATTTAAATTTAATTGGCTTTCCATGACTAAGTGCTTGGTTTAAGTTGACTTGGCTGGCTGCAGCTAGTTGCCAAAACCTCAAGTCTAAGGTTTCCAATCTGTCATTGTTGAAACTTTCAGAACTGGCTGTACCTATTCAGCTGCTTAGACACACTTTCATTTAAATCTCCAAGCTGAGAAAAGCACATCACTACAAGGGACTATGCACTCTTTACCCCCTGCCACCCCATCACTCTTAACTAACAAATTCTAGGTTCCTGCTGTCCAATTCATGATTACTCTACACAAATTAATAGTTTCCCTCAAGGGTGAGGTATTATCATTTTGAAAAGATGCCTTCATGTTAACAAATCTTAACACCATTATCACAAAATACACAACTCTAATCTTAAATTACACTTTTCCTACTAATTCTGCATCCATATAACATTGGACTATACTGGGTCTATCTTACCTACACTAATTTTTAAACAAAAAATCTGCTGTAACTTTTTTACAACCTGTAACATAGGACTTGTACAAAATAGCCTGTGTTCTTGCCCTTAAATCTTTCCCAAAAGGTGAGGGGGTTGTGGTCTGTCTACACAACTGCCTCCAACATTGTCTGCAACATAAACATTAAAATGTTGTTGTAAGGCCAGTACCAAACTCGGTATATCTCTTTGAATGGTAGAGTATTTTCTCTGGATTTTTATTTTCTTTGACAAATAACCAATTAGCCTTTCAGTTCCAGTCATCCTCCTGTATCAACACAACTCCAATCCCTTCATTGCTGGCATCAATAGTGACTTTAAAGAGTTTCAAATGTGCTATGGCTAAAACTGGTGTGATGGTTAAACATGGCTTAAATTTGCAAATGTATCCTGGCACTGTTCTGTTCACTGAAATTTCATTTTCTTCAGCAAATCTCAGTGGTGCCACTCAAGTTTTTGGTACAAACTTCCTGTAGGATCTGCTCGTTCCCAAAAAAATCAAAGCATCCCTTGAGGATGCTTTTGAAAATTCTTCTATGGCCTTCATCTTGTTCCTTGGTTATCTTTCCACGTCAGATTGTGTCCCAAGAACATCAGTTCTGCTCTTGCAAATTCTTCTGTTATTTGCTAAATTTTTAGACAGGCTTTTTCCTCCTATAGTCTTTCAAAGAGCTCTGCTAAAGGCAACATGTGATCTTGCCATGAATGGCTAAATATCACTGTCATCTGTATAGATGACACAATTAGTCAGTCTGGTCACAAGTCTTTGAAATGTGGCTGGTGCATCCTTTATTCAAAGGGCATAACTTGAAACTGGTATAGCCTGTTTGGGGTCACAAAAGCAGAAACTACTCTTGCTCTCTGATGGTACTTGGCAGTAACCATGGAGTAAGTCTTACTTTGTACATGGCTTGTCCAACTTTTTCCACAATCCTCCAGCCTTGGAATTGGCTGAGTCCATTTTTCTAGTTATGGCACTGACCTTCTGATAAGCCATGCAGTATCATTGAGTACCATCAGGTTTGGGAACCAACATGATTGGCAAATGCCACTCACTTTGACTTGGCTCAACATGTCTTGGAGCATTGCTTCTACTGCCTTCTGTCCCTGTGGCTTTGAGAGGATTAAGCCTGAAGGGGTGTTTTGTTGGAACAGTACATGAGGTTGAAGTAGGGAACACTAATGTTAGTCCTCCCCATTCAATTCCAACAAATGTCCTCATGGCTGCAACAAGCCTTTCAATTCAGGTCTCTGATCCTTTCCTATCCTGTTTTCCAGTCATCTTCAATTAACTAACTTTGAAGCACAAATCCAAATCATCTGGATTTGATCCCTCAGGGTCAGTAACTAATACCTACCCCTCCAGTTCCCTGTCATGCTAAGGTTTTAGCATAGTCACATGACATGTCCATTAAGTGTTTTTCTTATTTAGCATCTTTACCACAATTCACCTGATTCAACTTCTTAATCTGATAGGGATCTCCTACCACTAATAACACCAACACTTTATCCCCATGGACAAATACATGAATTTTAGATTTCTTACCTGCTTATTGCTTCACTAGATGCTGTAACACCTTCAGATGTTTGTTGAGCGAATTCACCTTCTGTTTAATCTTTCTCTCTTACCTTGGGTACATAGGTCCAAAGTCAGATCTTGGTTGGATTATCATCTTTCCTTAATTTTAAAGGCTGTCTTTCTTTTTTGTGTCCAAATATCAACTCAAATGGAGTAAACTGAGTTGACTTCATTTGGAGCATCTAATGGTAACCTATACAAATAGGATACTTTTATTCCAATCACTTGGGAAATCCTGGCAGTAGACCTTTAGCATGGTCTTCAGGGTCTGATGGTACTGTTCCAATGTTCCCTGGGATTCAGGATGGTATGCACCTGATTTCAAGTGCTGGATGACTAGCACTTCTGTGACCTTAAGAAGTTTAGTGGTAAAGTTAGACATTTGGTCTGACTGAATCTCCCCTAGGTAGCCCATAATAAGTAAAGAAAGCAAGCAACTCCCACCTTTTTGCCTTTCCACTCTGTAATGGAATTGCTTCTGGCAATCTGGTAGACACCTCCATTATGGTTAGCAAATACTGGTTCCCACCTTTTTTGGTTTTATCTTGTTTTTAAAAGCAAATTCTAGCTGCCTGCCTTCTAATTCATGATTACTCTCCACAACATCCTAACACATCTCAACCAGTATTTATTTTGATTGCTTAGCAAAATCCAAATTAGAACCAATGTAACTGTGTTACAATCCAGATGTAGGTGAGCTTTCCAGCATGTGCACTCCTGGATACTAGCTTGAGTTCTATTACTCATTCAGGTCTAGTGGGTCTCCTTTGCTGTCCCCAGTCCACATAGCAGGAGCAACAACTCAGGGTTGCTGGCACAAATCCTGAATGTTATCCATTTGGCAAGTTTTGGCTGTTTTTCTAGTGGCTGACCTAGAGTTCCTCTGTTCAAGATGTGTTCTGAATGAATGTTACTGCCTTCACTCAAGTGGTGTTAGCTCAGTTGGCCTGACAAGTGTCCACATCCATTGGCACACTCTGTAACTCCTATGCTCCACTTGCCACATTTTCTAACAACAGACAAGCACTAAAACTGGCTTTGAAGTCCAGTTGGGATTCAGCTCATTTAACCTTTTTAATGGTTTCTTCACTAATCCTGGATATTAACTGGCCTCTCCTCAACTTAAGGGTTAAAGCAAAATCACATGCTTCTGCCAATCACTTTAATCAAATCAAAAATCTCAACATGGCAGTTTGAGAACCAGGGGCATCTGAGTAAAACCAATAGAATTTCAGAATTAGAGGCAGCTTGGGGGTCATAATATTCCTTTAACAAAATCTGTCAACTCTGTATCTGATGCCTCAGGAAAAGTTCAGCTGCTGCCAACCAAAGAAAGCTGCATGTTCACAAGCTGTCAGGAGAATTACTCATTGCTTTTCATCTGCCCCAATGCTGTTTGCCTGGAAAAAAGCACTGTTTCCACATACAGAGCCCACTCTTTAATGGCTGGATTGAACCAGTCAACCTTTCCAAATAACAGCATGGTGCCAGAATTGAGCAAATTTCCTCGAGTGTATATTTTCCCTCCATTGCCACAAATAACTCAACAGAAGCTGGTATCTTGTTACCAAGTCCCCCTTTATGCACATGTAAATAGTACTTGACACTGGTCTGGCTTCCTTGGAGCCAGCTGAGTGAACAGAACTTCTGACACTTGTTTACTTCTGCCAGCCAGTGCTCCCTGACTGGATTGGGATAACAGACCCTATCAGAACTTAGTCTGAGGTCCACCTTGTTGATCTCATTACAATAACAGCCAATTTTCTGACTCAGATACAGGAATGTAAGTGAGGATGACATAAGGAGGCTACAAAGAGTTGTGAATGAGAAGATGTGGCCAATAAGCTGTAATGTGAGTATGTTTGTCCATCTTGGCAGTAATGATAACAGGTGCATATCATCTAAAATAGTGAGAAATTGCAGAGTTCTGAGATACAGAAGGATCTGGTGTCCTCACATGAATCTAAAAAGTTGGTATGCAAGTACAGCAAACCAGGAAAAAAGCATAAGTAATTGGCACTTGAGTTTAATACAAAAATAGGTTATGCTTCAGTTATACAAGGTTGTTTAGACTGGTGAGCCTGCATCTGCAGGACTGTACAGTATTGTTCACCATCCTTCAGGAAGGATGTAATTGTGTTGGAGGTAGTTCATAGACCTCCAAACAGACTACCTGGCACGTGAAGACGTCCTCAGAGGAAAGGCTGGACAGGCTAGGCTTGTATGTGCTGAAATTAAGAGATGATTTATTTGCAATGTACAAGATCCTCGAAGATCCAGAAGCAGGGGTTACTGTTTAAATATGAAGTGTAGTCCACTTAAAACAGACAAAGCTTTTTGCTCAGGGGGTCATGAGTCTTTTGAACTTCCATTCTGAAAAGATAGAAGTAGAACATTACAATATTTGTAAGGTGGGGGTAGATTGTTAAACAGAAAATTGCTGGATAAACTCAGCAGGTTTAACAGCATCTGTGGGAAGAAAGCAGCATTAACAGTTGGGTCCAGTAACTCATCAGAACTGTTAGCAGCTAGGAAAAAGTGGTATTTATGCTGAAGCCAAAGTTGTTGAGGAATGTGAGGTGAGTGGATAGGTAGAGAGAGCTATGAAAGCAAAAAGGAGACCATGAATAGCAGGCAGGGACAAAACTTTAAGTCTTGCTAAGAGTAGGAGAAAATGGGTGAACTGTAATGAATGCAATCCATACAACTAAGTGATCCATGTCATAACAGGAGCAGGATGGGCAAAAATAAAAAAATCTGGCTCTAGTTATTGAACTGTGTCCTAGAGGCTGCAGGGTTCCATGTGGAAAATGAGATGTTCTTTGAGCTTGTGGTCCCTGACTTGAGACACTTGTGTCTGCTTTCTTCCCATAGATGCTGCTAGCCTGCTGTGTTTTGGCAGCAATTTGCTTTGTTTCAGATCTCTAGCATCTGCAGATTCTTTTTAACATCTGGGTTAACAAAGATTATCAAGGATAGGTAGCAATGTGAATGTGAGGTTGCATTCAATTAGGCTACCTAATAGCACAGTGGTGAGCTGCTGCCTCAGTGCCAGGAACCCAGGTTTGATTCCAGCTTGTGTGCAAACTCATTGTCTATAATGGGTTTCCTCTGGGTGCTCTGGCTTCCACAATCCAAAGATGTGGAGTTTAGGTGGATAGGCCATGGTCAACTTCACCTGTCAAGGGATGTACAAGGAAATGCAGGGTTACAGGCAGGGGGTGGATCTAGGTGGGTTGCTGTTTTGGAAGGTTGGTGTAGACCATATGGGCCAAATGACTTCAACGCTGTAGGGATTCTTTGAAATCCGGTATGATCTTACTGAATGACAGAACAGACTAAAGGGGCTGATTGTACTCAACTTGTATGTAGGGTAGGCTGAAAGTCCACAGGACAGTGACCCAGAAGGAAACATGAGATCCTGTTGCATTTCCAGCAAAGTCTAACTTCTTCACAAGAACATGAAGTTAAAACCTCTTATCAGACTGAAGGTCAACTGTGCAGTAATAGTGCAAAATGACTGACAAGTGGGCAGAGTAAATTACTTTTTCTCTTTAGGGGAAAGTATAACTCTCTCTCAACCAAAGGCCCTAACAGCAATTGCAGTAATAATCTCTTGATACTGAAATTGAAAGCAGATGGGTGCCATTAAAACTTCTTTGATTCATTCATTGTCTAAGACTGCTTGAGAGCAAGATTTTAGAATGTGCAATCAAGAGCATCAAATTGTCCTCAGTCGTCATGGGCAGAGAATGAAAAGCAATTGCAAGTAAACTATCCCAGTCCCTGGGTTGTGAATGGGTTCTGTTGTCTAATCACAAGTTGATGATGCAGGAGAATATAAAATGGCTGTTCATGGTAAGTCCAAGGAAATGGTCATTAGTCAGAACTTTAAAATTAATACTAATGCCCTCTATAGACCATAGAATCTCCACAAATGTGGAAGCAGGCCATTTGGCCCATGGAGTCTACACCAACCCTCCAATAAACATTCTGCCCAAACTCACCACTGTCCCTGCACCCTGCATTTTCAATGGCTAATCCACTTAGCCTGGGCAATTTAGCAAAGCCAATCCACCTAACCTGCACATCTTTGGACTGTAGTATGGATCATGTTGGTAAGTATGAGCTTTCATAATTCAGGTATTTAAGTCTGAGGCCCCCTGTATCCCCCTTCTATATTGTCAAGTTTAAATTGTGTTGTATTTTAAAAATGGATAACACTGCTGGACTCCTCGGCTGAGGCTGATCACAATTACAGAAGTATCTTAACTCACTGCATTATCAATATTCTAGCTAAACCTGTAGACTTGTAACTGAGTGATCTGCTTCCAGGCCTAGACAGAGATCAGCATCTAGGCCAATTTTCCTAAAATGAATGTCATGCTTTGAGTTATTTCATCACTTTGCATTAGAAACTGAAGGTGGGGGCTTGGGTATAAACTACATGTTCACTTAACCTTCCAACTGGCCCTTTGAAATGGGCCCTCAGCAACTAAATACTTAGATTTCAGTCAAGTGACAAAGACAAGTTTGTTGCATTGCTTAAATGTGTACTTCAAGAGTTTGAAGTCAGTTTGACCTGATGAGAAATAGCAGGACTCCACTTCTCTGACAAGAGGGCAAACTATTTGGCCCATGTCAGTGGATAAACTGTTACTGACAATTTCCTCCAGGAAATCATCCAATCAATTCAATTGATCTTTAGTATCATGAGTTAGCAAAATGTGTAACTTGTAAAGTAGATGTTATGGCCAGTAGGTTTGAAAGGCAGGGACAGATTAATGAATATAATGGAGCTGATAGGCTGAAGTGTTCACTTCAATGCAAGGAGTATTTTGGGTAAACAGCTGAGCTTAGAGCCTAGTTCAGTACATGGGGCTACGATATTGCAGCCATTTCAAAGACCTGGTTTGGCTGCTGAACGTTCCAGGGTCTTCTTTCAGACAAGAGAAGGAAGTAAGAGGTGGAAGAGTTAAATTAATAATTGGGGAGAATGTCACACCTGCACTCAGAATATACTGCAGGGCTCATCCTCTGAGGCAATATGGTAGACCTCAAAATAAGATGGTTGCAATCACTGGGGTTATACTACAGACCCACCAACAGCTACCGGACATTGAGGAACAGAAACGTAGGCATTTCTGGAAAGATGCAAAAACAACAGGGTTGTCATTGTGGGTAATTTTTCTAACTTTCCCAATATTGACTGGGATGACTTTACATCAAGAGCCTTAGACAGGCTATAACTTGTTAGCTGTGTCCAAGTGGGTTTCTTGAAACAGTAGGTTGATGATCCAACTAGAGGGGCTGTACTGGACCTTTGTATTGACAAATGAGCATGGCCAGGTGACTGACTACAATGGGAAAGCATTTTGGAAACTGTGATCACAACTCAGCTTTTTAAGATAGCATGAACAAGGATAAGTCAGGACCTTGTGTGATGGTACTAAATTAGGGGAGGGCAAGTTATGGCCACATTAGGCAGGAGCAGTAGAGTTAATTTGGAGCATCTGTCATCAGGCAAGTCCACATTCGACATGTAGTTTTAAAGACCTACTGATTAGTGTTCAAGACTGGCACTTTTCAGTAAAGATAAAGGACAAGATAAGAGACCCTTAAGTGGTAAGGGAGATTGTGAATTTAGTCAAAGAAAAAAGCATATGTAAGGTTTAGAAAGCTAAAATTGGATAGGGCCTTTGAGGAATATATAGAATGCAGGGAATTAGAGCAAGGATGAGTCATGGAGTATCCCTTGCAAGCTGGGTTAAAGAGGTATCCTCTTCTCTAAAAGTGAGAGGGTAGGATCACTGAAGGATAAGAGGGGACTTGTGCTTCCAAGCATGAGGTTATGGGTGAGATCCTAAATGAGTAATTTCCAATGGTCTTCACGAAGGACATGGAGGAAAGTGAGATTAATGTGGGGCATGTTAATATGCTAAGGCACTTTGATGTCAGTGGTGTTGGCTCTGTTGAGTATAAGTCCCCTGGGCCTGCTGATATCTCTCCCAGCTTATGGAGAGAGACCAGAGAAGATTGCTGGGGCCTTGACCAAGACCTTTTTGTATCCTTATTGGCCCCTTCGAGATGTCCTGGAGGACTGGTGAGTAGCTAATATTCCTTCCCTGTTCAAGAAGGGAAATGGGAATAATCCAGCAAACTAGAGACTAGTGAGTCTCATGTCAGTGCTTGGAGTTATTGGAAAAATTTCTTAGGCATAGGATTGAAGAGCATAGCCTAGTCAGGGATAGTCGGCATAGCTTTAAGCAGGGCAGGCCATGTGGTTTTTGAGGTAACAAGTGTGATCAATGACAGTACTGCAGTGGATGTCATTGACATGGATTTTAGTAAGGCTTTCAACAAGGTTCCTCTTGATAGGCTCATCCAGAAGATTAGGATGCATAGGATTTACCCTGTGAGTTGGCCATTTGAATTCAGAATTAGCTTGCCCACAGATAATGGTGGAAGGGTGTTTTTTTTCTGGCTCGGGGTCTGCAGCTAGTGTTCCACAGGGATCCATATTGGGACCTCCTTACAACTTATATTTTCATCCAAGTTATTTACATAAGCAGATGGTTTAGTAAGTTTGCAGATGACCCAAAGATTGAGGGGGAGGTGTACAAGGTTGGCAAAAGATACAGCTGGATAGAGGTCATTCCCAAATATGGGAGGTGACATGGCAGATGGAGTTTAATCCAGACAAGTGAGGTATTGCAACTTGGGAGATCAAGTTATACAGTTAAATGCAGGGCCCTGAACAGCATTGATGTATAGGAGGGATCTTGGGGTTCAAGTCCATAGCTTCCCTGAAAGTGGCCACACATAGATAGGATGGTAAAGGTGTATGGTATGCTTGCCTTTACTGTTTGGGTCTTTGTGTACAAAGGTCAGAATGTGACATTATAAAATTTTTTTTGTTTAAGGCACATGAAGTTTTAGACTCAAATCTGCCACCTTACAGGAAGGATATGGATGCTTTAGAGCCTGAAGAGGTTTACCAGGATGCTACCTGGATTAGAGGGCACCAGCTCTAAGGAAAGGCTGGACAAACTAGTTGTTTTCTCTAGAGCAGCAGAGGCTGAGGGGAGACTTGATAGAATTGAGTGGCACAGATAGGGTTGACAGTCAGTCTTTTCCCAGAGTTGAAATCTCTACTGGAGGGCATGAATTTACAGTAAGAAGGGGCAAGGTTTTTAGTGGTGACTAGAATGCACTGCCTAGGGTAGTGGTAGAGGCAGATATGATAGGGGTATTTTTAAGGTGCTTTTTGATAAGCACAATGAATAAGCAAGGAATGGAGGGATATGGACCATAGGCAAGCAGCAGGGATCAATTTAAATTAGTGTCATGTTTGGCACAACAATGTGAGCCTGTTCCTGTGCTGCAGTGTTCTATGACCTGTGTAGGCTCAATGGTGCAAATTTGGGAATACAGGAGCAGAAGGACCTTGGTTCACATGCACATTCTTTCACAGGCACCCAAGCAAGTTGAAACAGTTAAGGTTTATAGGGTCCTTGGGCTGATAAATAGAGCCATGGTGTATAGAAACAGTGGTGCTACACCTCCACAAATCACTGGTCAGACCATATTTGGAGTATTGGTGTCTGTTTTGGGCACATTATTGAAGGAAGTTCAAGTCCTGGATAGAGTTCAAAACTCATTTACTGGAATGAATTTTGGATAAAGAAAAATTACATTAGGCTTATTATCCTCTTTTTGGGGAAGTGAAGATAAAAGCTGATTTATGAGGTGTTCAAAATTACAAAACTCAGTTTTTAGAAGGATATTGTTTTAATGAGTTGGTACGTTAGCTACTAGTTGATCAGTTTCAAGATTGTCAGCAAAGAGCTAGAAGTGAGATGTGGAGAAACTTCTTTGCGTTGTTAGGATTTGGAATGCCTGGGAGAATGGTGGTGGATTTCATAGGTTTTGAAAGAGCTCTATGTATTGTTTGAAAGTGATGAACTCCAACTATGGAGGGTGGTACTAGTTGTGCAGCTCTTTTGGGAGCAGGTACAGATGTGGTGGAATGAATGGCCTCCTATACTGTAAAATTCTGACTTCAAGAATAATTAAATAGCATCACAGCTCAGCTCATGATGTAGACATCCCAATGACCTTGGGAAGCCTTGATACTGTATGAGGGTGTACAGTGAGTGATGGAAATGGTGATACATATTGTGAGACAAGAGCTGAGGTTATTTCAGTGAACTGTTTATTTTTCTAATATTCCATACAGATTATTGATTTTCCCAGGTCAAGAACCTCTCATTTTGAGGCTGTCAATAATAAAGGAACTAGTAACCTGTGGGAAATAAGTGGTACCTGGCCAATGCAACTACTTTCATACTTCATGTTTGAGCCTGCTTGGCTCTCATGGATAATCAGGTCTGACAGTGAAAGACACTAAAGTAGATATTGTAAGTGAAGATGTATTTGCAGAAGTGCATAGTTCCAATTGTATGCCCAGTTTTCTTCCCCTCTTTCACACTACATCTAAGTGCAGTCCTTCTGCACTGATGTGCAGGAAACCTGCTCTATAATTGAACTGTAAGACTTGGATGGGTCTCTTAGACACTTTTGGATCTAGTGGGCCCAGACTTGCTGAGAGTCTGCTGCCCAGATGTAGCTCACCCTCCTTGGCTTGGACTTCTGCAGAGTTTGGGATTACAGGCTTTGGAGGGGATGTGGCATATTTCAAGTGTCCTGAGAAGAATCTTCTGCGGTCCTGTATGTGGTTCCTCCTCTCAGGTGGCCTCCTGGCACCACCTTGCAGCCTAAGAAAGGGCACCTAAAGTCAAAGGTCCCTCATCTACCACTCCACTTTCCATTAATGCTGAGCACCAATGGTTAGTGATGGTGTAGAACCATGTCTGTATCCAGCAGACACCAATTGTTAAACCTGAGTCTCTGGTGACTATCAAACTGTTTGTGGAAATGGCCATGCAGGACCCAGTATTGTATTGATAATATTGGCAGACTACTTTTACTTTATCCTTCAATCCAGCCTACCAACTGCTGCCTCTGACAAAACTTTCTCTGTATATTTGGACCAGTCCTCTTTTAATATAGTGAGGACCTAGAGATCATCTTTGCCTGGCACTGAGCAGGTACCTGGTCTCCAGTAATCCTCTAATTCTTTGAGATGGCAGATGGTTGTGTTTTGTGTTTTAGCTGCACAGTCATGTCAGTGTTGTGCTCACCAGGTTGTTCTTCCAAGTCTAATTTAGATACAGACCCATCAAGGTGAAATTGGGTATAGTTGAAGTCTTGCTGATGCATCCTCCTGAGGTTTGAGTGGCTTTTAACTCCAGTAGAGTTGGAGATGAGGATCTCTGGCACTGGCCTTTTCCTGGGTGGAGTTTGTGTGCTAGTGCCTGAATGAGGGGTAGCTAGTTCTGTAAGAGAAACTTTGTACAGATAAGTGAGTTAACAAGCATCCATGGGGATAAGTGGTGCAGTACAGCACAATGAAGCTAGCTGTTTTGTTTGGCCACTGAGGTCTCCCTGTCCTCAATGAGCAGTCTTTTTTCTGGCAAGTTCTAAAGGAGAAAATTTCAGAAGGAATGGGGAGCCTAATTGTCTACTATCCTCTTGCCTGGTGTAGGCCATCTTTCCTCCAAGGAGACTAAGGGATGTGGTTTGATGCAAGTCAATGAAAGACCAGTTGGTGGTAATGCAGGCATGAGGTGTGGAGGTATCCTTCAATGAGGGAATAGGAAATATAGATGGCAGGAAGGATGAGATTGCTGATAGTCAGTCTGCAGGCAAATGTGATAGTTATAACCCATGAATATTAAGATGTGTGAACAGTAGTGATGGAGTCAGTGGAGGCTCTGAAAGTGAGGCTGGGGACACTTATTCTTGCAGAACATAATTGTTCATTGACATTATTCCTACACAGCATGCTTAGTGACCTGGGATACAGCACTGTCTTGGGCCACTTTGACTGCTGGGCTGGCTGTGTCTAGTTGTCTGGCCTTCTATGACAATCAGCTGAATAAAGAACAGTGAGCATCTCTACCACTCTGTCCATCAGCACCTGAAGATCCCTCTAAAGCAGGGCACAAGGTTTCCTTTTTATGGAAGCTATGTTCTGTAGTATTGATGTAACACCACAATGCACAGGTAATTCCTGGCTTGCAGTATCTAAAGTGGTGCACAGATGGCCTTTAAATATGACACCTGTGGCATGATTAGCAGTGCCAAGCAATTCTGTCTTTCCTGCCATCTAATTCCAAGAGACGAGGGCCAAAGAGCTGGGTTGTGTAATTAGAAGTAAAGTTTGAGCAGTTGCTCAAAGCTATAGCAGGTCGGGTGTCATGAATCCCACTAAAACACCATGGGCAACAGTGGCTCAATAGTTAGAATTGCTGCCTCAGTGCTTCAATTTCACCCTTGGGTTATTGTCATTATGGAGTTTGCATGAGTTTCCTTAGTGCTTTGGTTTCCTCCCACAGTCTAAAGATGCACAGATTAGGTGATTTGGCTATGCTAAGTTAGTGTCCAAGAATGTGCTGGCTAGGTGGGTTAGCCATGGGAAATGCAGGTTATGGGGAATGTCTGGATGTGCTGCTCTTAAGATCCATGTGGCCTGTTTCCACTCTATATAGGGATCTTATTCTAAATACTCTAACTACAAATGGGAAAGGTCCCCCAGAGTGTTTGTTACTGTCTCAAACCACTAAAAGCAAGGCTCAATTTTTATATCAAAACTAGGTATGATTTAGAGCACCTGAGAGCAGAAAAAGAAATCTGTCATGTCACACAACAATTAGTTACAAGGAGGTTAGTCAGGCAAATAGCAATTAAGTGCTAGAGAAACCCAGTGGGTATGGCAGCATCTTTGGAGACAAACACTTGCTATTTCAAGTCCAGATTAGCTCTTCCTCGATCTAGTCAGAAGTGTGCACTTAGTGGTGAAAAAGTAGTGAATCAAATAATATCAATATCAATGAATCAATGTGAAAATCTAAAATTGACCCCCCTCCACTAATCTGACTGGATAATGTTGAGGTGCTTAAGGTCTCACATCCAGAAAATTTGAGGTGACTTATGAAAGCTATTACAGGCTCATCATTGTGTTTAATAAACCAAGGAAAACACTGTTCATGATATTAATTTGGAGATGAGTCCCCACAATTACAATCTTAGCCTTAACACATCTCAGTCCAAATGAGGGAAGAAATGAAGTTCATGACATTACTGACTGAGTCACAATAGATGGAGCTCACCAACTTCCATAGCTGAGCAGATGAGTTGATATGGTTGCTTATTGATTATCACCAAGTCAATGCTTTATCACAAATGTCATGATCCAAGTAGACTTGTATAGAAAGATTTTACTCTAGCAGAAATATTTCCATCAAATGAAGACTTTCTATAAAAATCAAAGTACATTAGAAATAGTGAGATGATTGTAATAACAATAGTGCCTTTTAGATCCTTTTCACTTTGCTCCTAACAATCCTACAGGAAGAAATGTATAACTTTGTTTAATTTGTATTTTTATGTCAAGAAGATGGAGATGTTTTTTCATTTTTTAGATTTGTTCATGTAAGCTTGGTGTCTGGAGGTTTGCATGTATGTTTGTATACATTCATTAAATGAAGTCTTACAGCCCTTGAAGAAATTGGGCTTGGTAGTTTAACATAATATCTAGGAAAAGATAGAGCTCTTGCCTTATAGCAGGAGTCCAGGAACACAGACCAAGATCCATAAGGGAGTCAGCCAGTGGATATGTGAATGGTCCCCACTCTGGCACAGTGTTCAATTGCCTAGCATGAAGTGCTGCAAGGCTGCTGGAAACCAAATTTAGGGAGACTTGTTAGCTCTGAAGGCTAAGTAATAGTAAACTTTTGTATGCATTGTTTTAGGTCTCTTTGGGAGAGAAAACCAGTTCCAGAAAGGATCTAGTGAATACTGCAGAAATTTGCAAGAGGGAAACTGGTTGCAATGGAGTCAGCCTGAGCTGACTCCTTCAAGTGGAGAGACTGGTAAATTTACCAATCAAGTTTTGATGTTTGTAGAGCTACTAGTGTGGGTTTGAATCCTTTTCTAGTGTTTCTAATGAATTTGCAACTTTTTCTAACTTTTTTATCTGGCATAATCTAATTCATAAAACAAAACTGGATGCTGAAATCTGCAACAAGCAAAATGCTGGTGAAATCTAGCAGCATCTGGGAGGAAGCATTAACATTTCAAATTTGAAGTGCCTAGATTTAAAATGTTAATCCTGCTTTTTGCCCACAGATGTTGCCAGACCTGGTAAGTTTGACCAGCAGTTTTCATTTTTTAAAAAAAAAAAAAAATTAAATTGAGGTAACAACAAATTCTTCGTGTTCAGAAGGTTACCTCCATGGTGTTTAAAAAAACAAACCAATGAGATTTACCAAGATGTTTGACTCTGGGATCTGACTGGTCCAACACTAACAGCATAGCATTAACATAAAATGAGACATCCAAGATTAAAACAAGCATGTGTAAGAAAAGACTAAGTCTTGATGGCCTGAGGTAGGCCATTCAGGCCCATTGTTTGAGTTTCTTGTTACTGAAACACTCAGATTTCATTGCTGTAATGGCTTGTATAATTGAGGA
Source organism: Rhincodon typus (assembly GCF_021869965.1). Lineage (NCBI taxonomy): Eukaryota > Metazoa > Chordata > Chondrichthyes > Orectolobiformes > Rhincodontidae > Rhincodon > Rhincodon typus. Next base: position 106,990,660 of record NC_063333.1, on the reverse strand, counting down.
TTTCCTTAAATGCTACAATATGGCAGATTTTTGATAGAACATTGCTTCCACCCACTTCTGCAGTCTGTGCCTAATGGCACTTTTGATAAAATTCATAAATTAAGTTATCATATATTAACATTTTGCAAATTTATTGCTTTTTTGGGAAACTTGTATTCTTAGCCATGTGCCATTGTCTTTTCCAGATTTTAAATAAACTTTTAGAATGACTTCCTACACTATTCTCAATGTTCCCCACTTTAGGGGATGCATGCTCACTTAGTGGTGTAGTCTAACTTTAACACCAATGGCTTCTCATGATTTTGCATCACCTGTCCAAATATGCAGTCACAACAGCATGCTTAGCTCTGTGGCATGCAATGATGAACATGAGTAGATATCAAAGTTTGCTTGCCACCTAAAACTGATGCAAGTGGCAATGTTTAATTATGATCTTTAATCTTCCATGGGATCTATGTTCCACAAGCAAGGTCAGCATTTGTCACTTATCCCTAATTGCCCTTGCTGAAGTGATGGCATGTTGACTTCTTGACCACCTCCAGTCCATCTAACAACCATAGAGCTGTTAAACAACTTTCAGGATTTTGATCCAGTGACAGCAAGGTATTTCCAAGTCAGGATGGCATGTGGCTTGGAGGGAAACTTGTGAAAGGTGGGTCTTTCATGTTAGCCACTTTTTTGTCTTTCCCTGTAATAGAAGTCACGTTAAGAGTCTGTCAATTGGCACTTGGAGAGTTGCTGCAATGAATGTTGTATATGTTCATGGCATCAAGTGATCAGCATGGCAGCACTCCTGTCTTATGGTGCACTTAATGGAAGACAATATTTGCATTGATATCTAACATCAATTCTCATTTCTTTAAGACTTAGATGCCTTATCTATTCTTTTCAGCCCCTCTTAAAAAGTTGCAAAGGAGCAGTTCAGTTTTTGAGCTCTTCAGAGCAGATTCCACAACAGTGACAGCTTCACTCTTCAAGGTTCAAGCAGTTGTTTTGATGTGATGTTTAGATTATGACATGAGGTAATCAGATTAGATTCTGAATAATAACTGGAGAATGAAGTCATTAGAATATTGAGCACCTAATTCTGTACAAAACACTTTTAGATCTGTGGATGATGGTACATATGGAATCAATAAGATACCAAAAACTGCTCCCAGCAGTAAAGCTCTAAAGTGGAAATGTGAACTTAGATGATATCACAGTACGTTTTGTCAAAACTGTTGGGCAACCTCTCTTGCCCACTGTTTCTTGCATCAACACAAGGCTCTTGTTGTTATAGTGATGCCATCTGCAGGATACTTATTAGTAGTGGATCAATTCTATTTCTTCCAAAGCTGGGCAAATCAAAGGCTGAGTGATGTATGGGGAGCTGGGTACTTATGGTTGGGGCAGGGGGTTATAGCAAGAGTGTCATGATGATTTGTACAAACTGCTAAATATTGACCACAAAGTTTTAAACAGATTATTTGAATACACATCTAAAAGAAAGCAACAGCTGCTAGGCATTTAGGCCAAGGAACATAAAGGTACTGTGTTTTGTCACTTGGTGACCTCTTAAAGTTGGCTTTTTTGGGCAGGATTCAGCTTTACTGGTAGCAATGGATTGCACCAATGCAATCCCACTAATGGCCCCACATTTGGAACTTAAACTGTTGGCCTATAATCATGAGAATCCACATTCTAAGAATCTCTTCACTTCACATGCATCACACACCTGAAAGATGGGTAACAAAACATTTTGTCCCAAAGCACAACTTCCAGCAGCCTCACTTCTCCCTGACTGACCATGTTAAATCTGTCCTTTGAAAATCATTCAACTCCACTAGGAAAAAAGTGCTGTCAAATTTCATTTAAGTCTGACCTCAGCAACTCCTTGTCCTGTCACTTCTGTTTTCATCCTGTGATTTTTTTCTATTCAAATGTTTACAAGGATTCCATGGAGTTGTTAACCTATTTTTAAAAAGTTACTCTTCTTTAGCTGCTGCTTCTCCCAGATGGGATAAACTTCTAGGTTTGTGTGCACTGAATACTGTTATCCTTGTGTCAATTTTTTAATTTTACAAAAAGCTTTGATTTCTTTCCCTTTTTAATGATCAGATTACAAAAGTTTGTGAGAAGTTCTGTCTCTGGGCAGTGGTTTAATATCACCACTCCCCTGATTCAAAGATTTTTTGAAATTAAAGGAGATATTTTAAAAGATATGCAGATTGGAGAGTAATGCATTTGTACCAGTATTCAGACATTTTTAGGAGGTAGTTATTAACTTGGTCTCTTCCTATTTATCTTAGAATTATTTTCCTTTCAATTTTACCTGAATGAAATGTTGAGGAATGGGTAGGTCACCTTTTTATTTCAGAAGTAGGAATCCAGCTGCATTCACCCTTCACACTTGAGTGAGAACTTACAAGCAGCCTAATGTTAGGAAGAAAAGGTACAACCCATACACTCAACCCTGTCAAAACATATGAAACATGCTGACTTGTTACTTGCAGTTGCTTGACCCACTGCTGCAGGCTACATTACTACCTAAAGGGGAGCAGTGTGTTTAAGTGTCTCCTAAAGGAAACCACTTTGCATCACTGAGACACCCTGTAGTGACCTATGGCAAGCTGTTACTCTGGTCCAAGGGGTGAATAGGAAGCAATTTGGGAACTTTAGTCCTCTAATGTAATATACAAGCATACCAGCAGCTGTTAATGTCCATCAATCAGGATCCAGTTAGGAATTGAAAATACCATCCATTGTCTTGTAAAATTTCAAGGCACTAGAGTGGAGTGCTGCAGCAGTTGCTGAGCTCTAAGTACCATCCAGCATCTCTTGTAACTCACTGGGCTCCAGACACTTTCTTGATTCAATTCATAAGGTTGAGGGGGAGAAGTGGATGCTGGGCAAGTCTGTAGCTTGCCTGGCCTAAGCAATTAAACTCAAATGGTGAGGATACTCCTTTTTTTTTTTAATAAAGCTGAAGAGAATGTTCTCCACCTAGTGATGTTGGCCTTAAACTCTTCAGATGGAAGCAATCAGCATGCATAGAATTGAGTATTGCAATAGCTGTGTTGCTAGACAGATCAGCAGATCCACAAATTAAACTTCCTGGTAAAAATCTCAATTTGAGATACCAGAATCAGAATATAAATTGTGATGTAAAACTATTCAGGAAATCTGAATTCTGCTGCTTCCTTTCCTGCCCTGCCCTGTAATTGGTGGTCTGTGTGCTTGAAATCTAACAGCCATTTCTGACATTGACTTGTACTAAGTGTGAATGAGAAGGTGACCACTTAGTAAGTAAGCTCTGATTGGAGCATGTTCAAAAGGTGGAACTTACAAAGTCTGTAACAATTGAGCAGAAACCATGAATGGGCCAGAGTGATGGAGCAAGGAGGATTATTTGGATCAGATTTCCCTGTTTTCATGGATTGACTGACCAGTAAACAGCTGCTTCCAGCAATAGGCAGTGCTGGGGAGAGCAGTACACAGCCCACCCCTAAACTGATTGGGAATGTATGTCTATCTTCCAGCTATTGCTCAACAGACATGTGGGTTCCATAAGCTCAGTTTGTTAAAGGCACTGAGCTGCATTCGCTTCGCAAAGTAGCAGCAGTGACTATCCCTGGTTTAGTTAGTCTTGCCTAGTTTGTTGGGCTGCCTGTTCCAGGGGTACATGGATAATGTCAGTATTATGGACTTCTTCACTGATTTCCAATGCAGGTAGTATCCACAAGTGTGGAAATATTCCACTTTGGAAGCTGTCCATTGGCTATTTGTCCTGACTTTTGCAAGGACTTGGAGCTACAGAAACTGTACCTAGTGATTCATCTAGCTTGTTGGTCCCCAACAGCCTAGATTGGTCAACAATCAATATAGAAGGCCAATTCTACTTAGATGATTGAATTGTAGGGGACCACTGTGAACATGCAGTGGGCTTCATGGTCACCAACAGTGCTGAAAATTGAGATACTTGTTGCATCCACTATGACTCAAATCCCTTTGCTTCTTGGCTTCAGATTGAGAATACCCTCCCTTATGTTGTGTTGCATTATCATAGTGCTAAATGGGAGACTTCAAACTGATCTAGCAATTGAAAACTGGCCATCCATATGGCACTGTGGGGATTAGGCAGCCACTGAATTGTTCTCCAACACACTAGTAATCTTTGACATAGCATATCCCTCAGTCTATCACAACTATAAGATCAGGATTATCATTACAGTAATGGAAGGTATCAACAACAGTGCTTTCAAGCAACTCTTGCTTAGTAAATTACCTATTCTCACTAGCAGTTTTGGGCTCTCAGAGCCACGTAGCTCCTAACCTCATTACAGCCTTGGTTCAAACATGGTCAAAACAGCTGAATTTGGAGAGTGATACCTTTGACCAAGTGTAGCATGAAGCCCTAGAAATACTGAATCAATGGAAACCTGGGCAAAAGCTCTTTGCTGGCTACAGTCAGGCTGGGCACAAGTAAAGATGGATGCAGCATTGTTGGAAATCTGCTTTCTCAGCCACAGGGCATTGGGAGTTTGTGGAGTTTCAAAGCCCAACCACCTTTATGCTTAAGTGAACAACCATTCATCATAAGGGCAGAAGTAGGGATATTTACTGTATAATGTTCAGCATCACTTGCAATACTTCAGCTACTGAAGCAGTACATGTCTACATCCAGCAAGACTTGGCCCATATCCATGCTTAAGGTAACAAGTGGCAAGTCACACTTGCACCTCCAGTGCCAAACAATGACCATTTCCAACAAGAGAATATCCTCATCATTTCACATTCAATGGCATTAACATCATTGGATGTCCCACTATCATCCACCTAAGAGCTCATGTTGACCAGAAACTGAACTGAAATGAAGCATCTTGTAGTGACAATATTTAAGACCAGGTCAGAGTTTAGAAATCCTGCAGTGAGTAGCTCCCTTCTGCACTCCAGTGTAAGACAGGAGCTTGATGGAATTGTCCCCAATTACCTGGATGAGTGCAGCTCCAATACCAATGGAGGAGCTCTACACCATTCAGGACATAATAACCCACTTGGCATCTATCCTGTGATCAAAGAGGAATTGAGACTTCTTGCCATCATTCCTGCTATTTCCTCCATTGCCTCACTGACTCACCAACTTTTGGATATGTTTTCATCCAGCTCTGAAGACTTAGCTAATTTTAAGCCTGCCAGACCACTCCATCTCCCTTTTCATCTATGCTAACTTCCTTAAGTACAGCACAGTCCTCCCAGAGTTCTACACCACCCTTGTTCTTTTCACTAGTGAACACTGACACCAAATTTTATTCAGAACCCTACCTCTGTCTTCTTGCTCCGTGCACAAATTATCACATGGTCCTTTAAGCCCTAGGTATCCTTTTTACACTTAATGTTGCTGTAAAAAACTGAATTTTCTGCTATTTTACCTGCAATTATCCTTTCATGCCTTTTTTTTTCCCCCTCTCCTAATTTCCTTCAGTTTCCCCTTGCAAATTCGACACACCTAGGGCTTCTGCTGTTAGTGCTGAGTTTCTGCAATAAGCCTCCCTTTTTCTCACATTGAATCCTGTTTATATCCAGGGCCAGGGTTCACAGGTTTTGTTGATCTGATCCTTTTGGCCCTGCATCTCCATGTACAGCTTCAAGAAAGGAACAAGTGCTGTGAAACAGATTTACCTAAAATTGTCTACTCCCAGTCAACTCTGCCAAAATCATTCCTAACCTTTATTAAAATCAGTTTTCCCCAGTTCAGATCTTTGATTTCAAGCCCAACCTTGTCCATTCCCATAACAATTTTGAATTGGAGTTGAGAGGGTTGTCTGCAAAGTACTCAACCACTTGCTGGCTTCATAATCTAAAATTTATGTCCAAGACTGCCCTTCTGTTGGCTCTCCTGGATGCATTTTAAGAATCCTGCTCCCTCTCAACCTTTCAGACTATGACTACACCAGATAAGTTATGAGATACTGCTTTTTCGATCAAGGTGTCAACAAATGTGGAGCAGGAAAGGCCATGTTTCAGGCCAAAACCCTTCCTCAGGACTGAGGTGTAGTGCAGCCCAGAAATAATTGGAGGGAGGGTAGGTGGGAGTTATTGTGGTTGGTCAGTTGGAAGGGTGGAGTGGATAGGAGTGTAGGAAGATGGATAGGTTGGGAGAAGAGATATTTTGAAGCCGGTGAAATCTATATTGGAGCCATTGGGCTGTTTGCTCCCAAGGCAAAATATTAGGTGTTCTTCCAGTTTACATTTGCCCTTACTCTGACAGTGGAGGAGGCCAAGGATGGACATCCCACCAGTGGAGTGGGAGGAGTTGAAGTAGATGGCAACTGGAAGGTCAGACTGGTTGGTACATGCAGAGCACAGGTGCTCTGGGAACCAGTCCCCAAGTCTAACTTTAGCCTCCAATATAGAGGAGACCACATTGGTAACAATGGATATAGTAGATGAGGTGCAGGTGAATCTCTTCTGGATTTGGAAGGATTACTTGGGGCCTTGGACAGAGATGAGGGGAGGTGTAGGGGTAGGTATAGCACCAAGTTTTTAATTGACTTCTGAGCTCCATAAATTTTTGCTTACAGGATTTTTTCTTTTCTATCTTGCTCATTCTACCACTATGTACTGTCTCTCAGCACTCTGTACCATATACAAGATGTACTGTAGAAATTTACCAAGACTTAATTGACACCGTCTTCCAAACCAACAACCACACTGCCATCTAGGAGGGAAAGGGTGGCAAATACATGTGAACAGCAGCACCTGCAAGTTCCTTCATGTCACTGACCATTCTTAATTGGAAATATATAGCCATTCTTGGTGTCAGAGTCAAAATCCCATCACCAATCACTATTTAAAAATACATACCCTTTGACTGGCATTATGGGGCTTAATATCCCTTACATTAATGCTTTTATGTCAGTCAGGTCTCCCTGACTGGACCAGATTAATAGCCCAATCAGGGAGCTCATAATCTAGTCAAGCTGGCTGACCTCACTAAAGCAATCACAATCAGTTTTTTTTAAAAAAAAAAGCACAGATGGAGGCCCTTTGGCCTAGCATTGTCTGCCATGCTCTCACTCTGAACCAGCATTTCATTTAGCGCCACTCACTTGCCACCTTGTAATGCTGCACATTATTCCTTCTCAAATAACATAATTCCCTCTTGAATGTCCCCATCTTCCACGTTCTCTGATTCTAGACATTAGCTACTTTCCCTATGATAAATGCTTTTCTCATAATACTTTTGCTAATTTCTTTCAATCTGTGCCCTCTTTCTTCTCCATTATTTCACAAGAGGGATGAGATACTCCTGTGCAGTTTTTCCAGACAACTCAGGTGGAAATGTTTTGGGACTCGAATGATGGTTTAAAAATGTAGCAGAACTGTGTGACAAGTCCAGCGAGGCCTTTTTTGATTTTGGGAGCAACTCGGTGCTGGAGAGATGGTTATGTTACACTATATGCATGGCTCAAATTTCAGCAAGAACAAAATAATTGAGGGGATTTTAACTATTCAGTGACCTTCATGAGAATGGCCAGGAGATCAGTCATTGTTCGATGGAGAGTCCAGAAGGGCACTGCCAGGAGCAGCACCAGGTATACCTAAAAATGTGTCAAACCAGTAGTTACAACACTGGATTATAAGCACACCAAAGCAGCAGGTAATGGAAAGGCTAAGTGATTCCATGAACAAATCAATCACATCCCAATTCTGTAATCCTGCCATATCTAGCTATGAGTAGTAAACGACTCACTGAAGGAGGATTCTCCATAAATATCCCCATCCTCAATGACAGGAGGGCCCAATACTTCAGCCTTGTCTCTTGTTTTGAAGTATTTGCATCCATCTTCATCTATATTGCTTCTACCTGACAGTGTGGAAAATTGCCCAAGTATGTCTTGTCCACAAAAACACTAAAATCCAATCTGGCCAATAGCTGCCCTACCAGTCTACTTTCAAATCAATAGCAAAATGATTGAACTACTCATCAACAGTGCTATCAAACAGCACTAGCAAGGGAATAACCTGCTCACTGTTTTATTTTGGGTTTCACCAGAGCCATCTATTCACAACCTTGGTCCAAACTTGGACAAAATAACTGAACTCCAGAAGGGAGATGAGTGGCTGACCTTTACATCACAGCCTCATTTGACTAGTAAGGCTTCAATGAACCCTAGTAAAACCGGATTCAATGGAAATCTGGGGGAAAGCTCTCCATTGGTTTAAGTCATAGTTGGTACAAAGGAAGATTGTGGCTATCCCCAATGAGCAGTATCTATTTTCCTTCAAGTCTTCTGGGTTGCCAGCATATTTCATTGGGACTGGTGCTGGGAATTAAATCTTCAGATTTCACATGGATGACCACATTATATTGGATGCTGTCCATGTATTCTAAGTGTGGAATCTTGAAGGGCTTGTGGTTTACTGAATTCAAAAATAGAAATTTCTCTTCTAAGAGACTTGTAGAGTAAACAACATGTATGTTTATTGCATCTCCAACTATTTGTAGAATAAAATGCAAGTTAAAGTCACCACAGTGAGGACCATAGGGCTGTCCTCATTGGAGAGAAACTACTCGTAGCAGTTTAACCTGAGGGTCACCATGCCTTTAGAAGGGGGGTGGAGTTGAGAAGGTATGACCTTTTATGGTAACCTCAGCCAGTGCAGGAATTGATCCCATGCTTTTCTCGTCACCCTGCATCAGAGACCAGCCATCCAGTCAAGAGCAAGCCAGGCCCCACAATTACAATACAGTCAATATTACTCCAAAGACTGAGCTTTTGTTTGTCTACCATGAGATGCCACTTTACTGTCTTATCTAGTTCCCATGATATCATTGCAGTTGGTGGTGTTTGTTCTCAATCCACTATTAAACTCTTTTAGACCCATTGGTGATGAGTGCATGATCATTGGAGTAGGGTGTGTAGACTGGAAGCTTCCAGTCATAATGTGGCATGGAGTTGATAGTTATGTTTGTTTGTTTCTAGCAGTTTGATAGAGGCTGCCTTTCAGTAACTGTATCTGCAAATGAACAGCTATTTTAAGGTACAGTCTGCTCACCCATTACAATGGAGTGTGTAGCTGAAAAAAGTTGCCTTTTAAAAATATTCTCACCTCTCTCTCAGCTGGATATCTGCATCCAGAGAAATCATCTTCTGTAGAAGCACAAGAAGTAAAATTTGGGACATAGGATATCACAGCCCCTATGGACACAGCTGAGTGAACACCCAGAGTGTTGTACTATGTTTGTTGCTCAAGAATTCTGGTAATATTGCATTGCCACTCTGAGGCCTGGCTAGCTAAGGAGGAGCATCTCAAAGAATATTGAGGCAGCATCTTTTTTTCTTCAAGGAAAATTCAGAATAAGAATTGATTTTTAGATTTGCAATGAATTAGTTTGTCAACCAGCTTAATGAGTTACCTATCTGAATATCTTGTGACTTTTTCCTTTAAATCTCAATGACAGTCAATACATTGCCACTATTAAACAATTGACTAACTTGAGATGAAAGCAAGGAAGAGTCTTGTGCCAAACCTGACTTTTTGTGGGATTCCAAAGGAGAACAAGTTTATTATTCAAAATGTGAAGCTGGAAGAGATTAGTCTCTGCAGTGGAACCATTGGTAGAGAAGGAACTTGAAATGCCAGCTTCAATGACCTTCTCAAAAAAAGTACAGCACAGGGGCTCATCGCCAATTCCTTCATCCGTCAGATGAAGTGTGTAAAATGTCCTGACAACACCCTTGATCTGAACACTGACATTTAATCTAATATGTCATCAAAGGTGCACAGTTGCATAAGCTGTCTGCACCACAGTTATTAAAGGAACTGATGACTGCCGGGCCCGTCACTAGATTATTTGTTCGATTATGTGCAAAAAAACTGGTTGCAACAAAAGAGAATTCCATGAAAGATCTATGCTGAAGCATCAAAGGATCCAGTCAAAAATTCTGCCAGTGCTGTCAAAACTTCCAAGCATCAGTCAAGAACAGATTATCCTTAAGTGTATGGGCAGTCCACAACACATATCAATGCCATGAAGTGAAATGATTTCCTGTTGGGAAATATTCAGACTAGTTGAATGAAAATGATCAGGATATCAACAAGCTTTAATTTCAGTGGCAGAGGAGAGCACCAGCCAGGGGGCAGCTGGGAAGGCAAGGTTCCCATATATATTTTTAAAAAAAAAAAAAAACAACTTGCCTCGAACAGGTGGAGCGAAGGCTGAGCAGGAGCAAATGTGGACAAGGACTGCTGGGTAAGCGAACTATTCCATTTAAGGAAATGGAGGTGGAACTGGAGCTGGATGAACGCTGGATCATTTGGGAGGCTGAGGGAGTGATAGACAGGAGTTGCAGGATGGTTGTCACACCCCAGAAAGGTAGCCAGGTGACTGTCAGGAGAGGGAATGAGAATGGCCAAACAGTGCAGGGAAGCGAGGGAAAAGATTGCTGCGCCTCTGGCGATGATCTCTTGTGTCCTCACTGTCCACTGGAGTAGTACCAGATGACTGGAGGGTGGCAAGTGTCATTCCCATGTTCAAGAAAGGGAATGGGGATAATCCTGGGAATGACAGACCAGTCAGTCTTCCTTTCGTCTGTGGTGGGCAAATTACTGGAAAGGATTGAGAGTTTTTTTTTATTTGGAAAAGCAAAGCCCAGTTTGATTAGAAAGTAGTTAGCCTGGCTTTGAGAGCGGCAGGTCATACCTTGCAAGCCTTTTTGATTTCTTTTGAGGATGTGACAAAATACATTTTAAGGCCGAGCAGTGGATGTGGTGTATGTGGATTTTAGCAAGGCCTTTGATAAGGTTTCACATGGTAGGCTCATGCAGAAAGTAAGGAGGCATGGGTTCCAGGGAAATTTGGCTGTCTGGCTACAAAACTGGCTGTCCAATAGAAGACAGGGTGGTAGTAGATGGAAAGTATTCAGCCTGGAGCTCAGTGACCAGTGGTGTTTTGTAGGGATCTGTTCGGAGACCTGTGCTGTTTGTGATCTTTATAAATGACGTGGATGAGGAAGTGGAAGGGTGGGTCATGAAGTTTGCTGATGACACGAAGGTTGGTGGAGTTGTGGACAGTGTGGAGGGCTGTTTTAGGTTGAAATGGGACATTGACAGGATGCAGAGCTGGGCAAACTGGCAAATGCAATTCAACTGAAGTGTGAAGTGATTCATTATGGAAGGTCACATTTGAATGCAGAATACAGGGTTAATGGCAGGATTCTTGGCAGTGTGGGGGGAACAGCAGGATCTTGGGTTCCATATCCATAGACCCCTCAAAGTTGCTACCCAAGCTGGTAAGGTTGTAAAGAAGGCATATGGTGTGCTGGCTGCTGCAGCTCTATAAAACCCTGGTTAAACTACACTTGGAATATTGTGTTCAGTTCTGGTCACCTCATTATAGGAAAGATGTGGAAGCTTTAGAGAGAGTGCAGACGAGATTTACCAGGATGCTGCCTGGACTGGAGGGCAAGTCTTAGGAGGAAATGTTGACAGAGCTAGGGCTCTTTTCATTGAACTGAAGAAGGATGAGAGGTGACTTGATAAGTGTACAAGATCAGAGGCATAGATAATGGGTAATCAGATGTTTTCCCAGGGCAGAAATGACCATTACAAGGGGGCATAATTTTAAGGTGATTGGAGGAAGGTATAGGGGAGATGTCAGAGGTAGGTTCTTTACACAGTGGTGGGTCTATGGAATGTGGTGGTAATGGAGTCAGATACATTAGGGACATTTAAGCGACTTTGTGCACATGGGTGATAGTAAAATGTAGGGTAGTTTGGTCTTAGTAGGATAATGTCAGCACAACATTGGGCTGAAGGGCCTGTACTCTGCTGTACTGTTCCAGGTTCTAAGCTGATTGATCAAGTGCCAGATTTTGAGCCTGCTTTGCAGAACACCTACGCTCGGTTCGCAACAACCAACTGCACCTCCCCGTCGCGAACCATTTCAACTCCCCCTCCCATTCCTCAGACGACATGTCCATCCTGGGCCTCCTGCAGTGCCACAACGATGCCACCCGAAGGTTGCAGGAACAGCAACTCATATTCCGCTTGGGAACCCTGCAGCCCAATAGTATCAATGTGGATTTCACAAGTTTCAAAATCTCCCCTCCCCCACCGCATCCCAAAACCAGTCCAGCTCGTCCCCGCCTCCCTAACCTGTTCTTCCTCCCACCTATCCCCTCCTCCCACCTCAAGCCGCACCTCCATCTCCTACTGACTAACCTCATCCCGCCCCCTTGACCTGTCCGTCCTCCCTGGACTGACCTATCCCCTTCCTAACTCCCTACCTACACTCACCTTTCCTGGCTCCATCCCCGCCTCTTCGACCTGTTTGTTTCCCCTCCACCTATCCTCTCCTCTATCCCTCTTCTATCCGCCTCCCACTCTCTCCCTATTTATTTCAGAACCCCCTTCCCCTCCCCCTTTTCTGATGAAGGGTCTAGGCCCGAAATGTCAGCCTCTCTGCTCCTATGATGCTGCTTGGCCTGCTGTGTTCATCCAGCCCTGCACCTTGTTGTCTCTTATTTTAGTGATGGAATACCCTGAAACCTTTAGCATGGAGAAGAGGAACCAACATTTACAGCTCCTTTCCCTCACCCTACCAATCTGGAATGAGGAAGAGGTCCAGGATAATCTCAGATTTCTAAATGGTGGCAATCCTTTTTTTTAAAAAAAAAAAAAAAAAGACAAATCCAAGTGCAGAAATTACAAAGGCACCTCCCTGCTCTTCCATGAAGAGAAAGTTCATTACAAGAACCTTTTTTGAACTGACTCCTTATACTTGAAGATCAACTCTAATCTCATCATGGGCTTTGGCTATCCAAAGACACAACTGGCATGATATCAGTTCACCAGCATTCAAGGAAAAACATGGTTTTAAACAAAACAAACCCAACCTTTTTCTCACTTTTTTGACTTCAAAGTCTTTGACTCTAAATCATGAGGCACTCAGATTCTGCAGATGTATGTGTTGTGTGTAGCTAGTGGTGGTACCCCTTTAAGAGAGCTGGTCAGGTGACATTGGAGGGGCAGAGCTTGGGACCAGTCTAGAACCTGTTGGAGGTGTGAGCATCAATGAATTGTTCAATCCGACCCCACCACCAAAGACATCTTTCCCTCCCCACCTTTATCTGCTTTCCGGAGGGACAACTCTCTCCGTGACTCCCTCGTCCGCTCCACGCTCCCCTCCAGCTCCACCACACCCGGCACTTTTCCCTGCAATAGCAGGAAGTGCTACACCTGCCCCCATACCTCCTCCCTCACCCCCATCCCAGGCCCCAAGAAGACTTTCCACATCAAGCAGATGTTCACCTGCACATCTGCCAATGTGGTATACTGCATCCGCTGTACGCGGTGTGGCTTCCTCTACATCGGGGAAACCAAGCGGAGACTCGGGGACCGCTTTGCAGAACACCTACGCTCGGTTCGCAACAAACAACTGCACCTCCCAGTCGCGAACCATTTCAACTCCCCCTCCCATTCCTCAGACGACATGTCCATCCTGGGCCTCCTGCAGTGCCACAACGATGCCACCCGAAGGTTGCAGGAACAGCAACTCATATTCCGCTTGGGAACCCTGCAGCCCAATGGTATCAATGTGGATTTCACAAGTTTCAAAATCTCCCCTCCCCCCACCGCATCCCAAAACCAGTCCAACTCGTCCCTGCCTCCCTAACCTGTTCTTCCTCCCACCTATCCCCTCCTCCCACCCCAAGCCGCACCTCCATCTCCTACCGACCAACCTCATCCCGCCCCCTTGACCTGTCCGTCCTCCCTGGACTGACCTATCCCCTTCCTAACTCCCTACCTACACTCACCTTTCCTGGCCCCATCCCCGCCTCTTCGACCTGTTTGTTTCCTCTCCACCTATCCTCTCCTCTATCCCTCTTCTATCCGCCTCCCACTCTCTCCCTATTTATTTCGGAACCCCCTTCCCCTCCCCCTTTTCTGATGAAGGGTCTAGGCCCGAAACGTCAGCCTTTCTGCTCCTATGATGCTGCTTGGCCTGCTGTGTTCATCCAGCCCTGCACCTTGTTGTCTCGGATTCTCCAGCAACTGCAGTTCCTACTATCTCTAAGGTGAATATCAGGTTTCAACTAGCAAACTCTTCCCAGTAACTCATTGGTGATGAGACACACCCTGAGATTAACAGTATTTAACAAGGCACTGTAACACTTTCAGAGAATAGAAGCAGTGACACAAGTTTCTGCAGTTTTAATTCTTGCAGCATGAATACAGGTAAATTATTAAAACTTTTTTAACTGTAATTTGAAAGCATTATTGTTGGGTATCAAAGATTTAGTATTGTGATAAATGAGCATAATTAATCATTTACAATAAGAAAGAGGACAACCAAAAGGTGCACTAACAATGCTTTTTTAAAATAACTTCTCACATATTGTTATTGAGGTAAATGCAAGAATTAATGCAGGGAAAGACTGTGATATTAATGATGATGTCTTGAATATTGAAGTATTTAACTCAGATGTTTAACTGCTTAGTTCAATACACAAGCAAGACAATCCAATTTACTGTTACAATGGAAAGGTTTTAAAGCTCCTTTTATTAAATACTTTCCTCTCTGAGATTCTGGGTCTGAGCAGGGATGTAGGATGAACTGGGTTTCGCTGTAGGGCGGTGGTGTGGTACAGATGGGCTAAATGGCTTCCTTTTATGGCGTAAATGGTGCCTCTGTGTTAAGTTGTGATCCTTGAGGATACTGGCTGTTTCAAGATACTCAAAAGATGTCACCAAAGCAAGGCTTCTGCTAATCTTGACAAAACAGTATTAAGTACAACTATTCTGGGAGCAGTATAAGATCTGCTTCTTTGTATTTATGATTTTCTACAAATTTTTAAATCAATTTTAATTTTAAATAGTTTGAATCAATTGTTAGATAACACATCCGTAATTCAGTAAACTGCTTCTTGAATGGAAAAAAAGTTTGTTCAGTGTTAAGTTGAAATAATTATAATTTCTGTATGAGCGTTCAACCAGATGAGGCATAATGCAAATTAATCTTGCTGTTATTCTTAAGATGCCTGAGCATCAATCTCCGATAATTTTATACCGTGAGAGACCATACATTCTTTTGGACTATTTCAATGAGATAGTTAATGTAAAGCTAGAATCACCGGATTGACAGTCGTTTTGTGCTCCTGGCCTGGTAATACAGGATGGTGTGCTGAAACTGTATTTTGTTTAACCCTGGGAGAGGATAAAAGAATTCAGAATGATTTCACATCAAGATTCAGGAAGTGAAGAGAGAATCTTGTGCCAAATAGTTTATTGCTCCTAAAGCGACATTCCTAAAATAAAAGCAGAAAATGCTATAAATATTCAACAAGACATGCAGCATGAGTGTAAGCAGAAACAGTTTCAGATCAGTGACCTTTCCTCAGAGATGTTTTGTTACATTTAATGGACTCCGCTGATGCCTTTGAAATGGTGTTAGTGGGTTGGGGTGACAGTTGTTCCAGCACATACAATCCATTCAGAGATACTTCTGTCACATAACCATGTGCCCTGACCTATCTGCTGTTTAATGGGGAGTTGGGAGGCATCATATGGTGTAACACTTTAATGCCTGTTTTATTTTTTATGGCTCATCTGACCCACTGGTATTTTATCCATATTGAAGGAGGTTCATGCAGGGCATCCAGCAGTTTTAGCCGGGGTGGTGTTGAACAAGGGATCGGACTACCTTTGGGATCCTTTGGTTTATCCGAAGTTCCCATATCCCATTCCCAGGTCATCCCTGTTCCATTAACCCTGGCCTTTTAAACCTGCCCTGCTACTCACCTCCCACTGATTCCTGATGTTTCCCACTCACCGCTACATCACACTCCAAACTTATCCATCAGTCCATGCTGCTCACTCAGCTTTGGGAACTACTTGTAGTCTCAGCTGTCATTCCTTATGGTGCACCTTAAAATCCAACTATATGTTTGACGTATCACTCTATTTCTTCATGGATGATACTTGTTCAGCTGAGTATTTCCAACATTTTCAGTTTTTATTTCAGATTTCCAACATCAACAGTATTTTGTTTCATATTATCTTTGTTTTATTCACAATTTTTGTCTCTGGGTCTTTCTGTGTCACAGAACACTTGACTGAAAGAATAGATGGACTATCATTTTGAAACAGTCAGTGGGAGGTGTGTGATAGCAGCATGGGCAGTTTCTTTTTAGATTTTCCTTCTCTCAAATTAGGGGAAAATGCCTGAAATTTGCATTAATTCTTCACAAATGAATGAGTGAGATCAGGAACTCCGTTTCAGGGGAATGTGGAATTAAATCTGTAATGCCATGGATTGTACACCCTTAACTTTCAAATATGTTTTGTTTTTCCTTAGATTTTCAAAATGGATTCTCTGTCGCAAATACCAAATTTGCTGTTGCTCTGTTTAAGAAGCTAAAGGAAAATGAGAACATTTTTTTGTCTCCATTAAGTATCTCAACTGCTCTAGCCATGGTGTATCTTGGTGCTAAAGGCAACACTGCTACTGAGATGGCTGAGGTAAGGGAAGGTTGAATACATTATCAAATCATGAATGGGGACATCATGGGGTCATTTTTGCATGCCTTCATTCTTGGTGTGCTCTTTTCATGGGTAGAAAGGCGGAATCTGTAATTAGTGTAGAGTGATTGCTGGTGTGGGACTCACTGATCAATGTTCTCTGCTGAATGAGGAGCTTCACAAAGTCCTCGTGGGTAAGGTCACTTAATCAGAACTTAATGGAAAAATTTATATTGATGTGTTCCTGTAACATTTGTGCACTATCAACAATCCCTGAAATATTTCCTCAAACCTGCCTTGTTTGGTTTTATCTGTAAGATTTTCATTGTACAGGTTCTATTACAGCTTTATGTTGCTAGCTTTATTTACATACTCGTGGTATGTGGTATATAAATTGCTTGAATATAATAGGCCTGGACCTCTTGGTGGGGTACGGCTGCTGTTTCCTTAATCCTATCCCAAATCCAAGCGAATGGGGAATTAACAATGAAAGCTGGCATCAGTGGTCCCTTAAGAATTGTTTGGCAGACTTCTGTGGTGAAGAGGAGGAATGACAAGGTTTTACCTGCTTAGTGTATATGGCTATGTTGAATGAAAATGATAGATCCTTGAGAATTGACCATTCTGCTGCCCCCTCAGGCATTTTGGTGGGTCTAATCCACGACACCCCCATGGTACAAATTGTATGTGCATACGCCTGTTGCAGTCTCCACTGGGGACTCACCGACCTAGGCATTTGCCAAATACAACAAGAGTAAGTTTGCAGATGACATCAAAATTGGTGGTGTAGTGGAAGTGAAGAGTACAATGGGATCTTGATCAGATGGGCTGATGAGCTATGAAGATGGAGTTTAATTTAGATAATAGTGAGGCATTGCATTTTAGTATGGCAAATCAGGGCAGAACTTATACTGTTAATGGTAGGGTCCTGGCGTGTGTTGCCGAACAACGAGACCTTGGGTGCAGGTTCATAGTTCCTTGAAAGTGGAGTCACAGGTAGACTGGCAAGTGAAGGTGTTTAGTACATTTGCCTTTATTGGTCAGTACATTGAGAATAGGAGTTGGGATGTCATGTTGTAAATGTACAGGACATTGGTTCGGTCACTTTTGGAATACTGCATTCAATTCTGATCTCCCTAACATAGGAAAGATGTTGTTAGACTTGAAAATATGCAGAAAAGATTTATAAGGATGTTGTCAGGGTTGGAGAGTTTGAGCTATAGGGAGAGGCTGAATAGGCTGGGGCTATTTTTCCTGGCGTTTCGGAGGCTGAGGCGTCACCTTATACAGGTATATAAAATCATGAGGAGCATGGATAGAGTGAATAACCAAAATCTTTTACCCAGGGTAGGGGAGTCCAAAGCTAGAGGACATAGGTTTAAGGTGAGAGGGGAAAGATTAAAATTCAGCAGCAGGAGTGCTAAGAGCACGAGTCAGGGGCCAGCCAGGAAGGTAAGGTTTCCTTTATTAAAAAAACTTGCCTCGTGAATAGGCGAAGTGAAGGCTGACTGCTGGGTAAGTGAACTAACATATTCGGGCAGTGACTAATCCCAAAACACTACACATGTAGTGTCTCCCACCCTTCCTCCTCCTCTAACTGAAAAAAGAGACTCTGTGTGGAGGGTCAGTAAGGTAAGCTTTTTTTTTCCCTTTTTCTTTATCTCTTTTGGCAATCTAGAATAGTGGGAATGGAAGCTAGGGCAGTTGCATGCTCCTCTTGTAGGTTGTGGGAGGTAAGGGTCACTACTTGTGTCCCTTCTGACTTCACCTGTGAGAAGTGCACCCACCTCCAGCTCCTCACAGACCGCGTTAGGGAACTGGAGCTGGATGAATTCTGGATCATTCAGGAGGCTGAGGGGATGATAGGTAGGAGTTATTGGGAGGTTGTCACACCCAAGTTACAGGATAAAGGTAGCTGGGTTACCATAAGGAGAGGAAAAGGGAATGGGCAGATAGTGCAGGGATCCCCTGTGGCCGTTCCCCTCAATAATAAGTATACTGCTTTGGATACTGTTGGGGGGACGACTTACCAGGGAAAGCCACAGCAGCTAGATCTCAGGCACTGAGCCTGGCTCTATGGCTCAGAAAGGAATGGGGAAGAATAGAAGAGTGATAGTGATAGGAGATTCAATAGTTAGGGGAACAGACAGGAGATTCTGTGATCCTGAATGAGACTCCCAGATGGTACATTGCTTCCCGGGCGCCAGGGTCAGGGATGTCTCGGATTGAGTCTACAGGATTCTTAAGGGGGAGGGTGAGCAGCCGGAAGTCATGGTACACATCAGTACCAATGACAAAACTAGGAAAAGAGATGAGGACCCGACAAATGAATATAGAGAGTTAGGTTGGAAGCTAAAAGGCAGGACGAGCAGAGTAGTAATCTCAGAATACCGATGCCACGGGCTAGTGAGGCTAGGAGAAGAGAGCGAGTGCAGCTGAACATGTGGCTACAGGGAAGGTGTAGGAGGGAGGGCTTCAGATATGTGGATTATTCGGATACCTTCTGGTGAAGGCGGGACCTGTACAAGAGCGACAGGTTACACCTGAACTGGAAGGGTTCCAATATCCTGGGTGGGAGGTTTGCTAGACTCTTTGGGAGGGTTTAAACGAGTTTGGCAGGGGGAAGGGAGCCAGAGCTATGGATCAGAGGATGTGGTAGCTGGTGTACAGGCAGATACAGCATGCAGAGTGTCTGTGAGGAAGGGTAGACAGTTGATAGGGCAAAGTTGCAGTCAGTGCGACGGGTTGAAGTGTGTCTATTTTAATGAAAGAAGTGTCAGGAATAAGAGTGACAAACTTAGAACATGGATCAGTACTTGGAGTTATGATGTTGTGGCCATCACGGAGACTTGGATAACACAGGGGCAAGAATGGTTGTTGGATGTTCCGGGGATTAGATGCCTCAAAAGAAATAGGGAGGGAGGTAAAAGAGGTGGGGAGTGGCTTTGCTAATCAGGGATGGTATCACAGCTGCAGAAAGGGAGGTCATCAAGGAGTGTTTATTTACTGAGTCAGTATGAGTGGAAGTCAGAAACAGGAAAGGAACACTCACGTTATTGGGAGTTTTCTATAGACTCCCCAGTAGCAACAGAGACACTGAGGAACAGATTGGGAGGCAGATTTTGGAAAGGCGCAGAAGTAATAGGGTTGTTGTCATGGGTCACTTCAACTTCCATAATATTGACTGGAACCTTCTTAGTTTAAATAGTTTGGATGGAGCAGATTTTGTCTGGTATGTCCAGGAAGGATTTCTGGCTCAGTATGTAGCTAGGCCAACTAGAGGGGAGGCTTTATTGGATTTGATGCTTGGCAATGAACCAGGCCAGGTGTCGGATCTCTCAGTGGGAGAGTATTTCGGTGGTAGTGATCACAGCTCCCTGACATTTACTATAGCCATGGAGAGGGATAGGAGCAGATGGTATGGGAAAGTATTTAATTGGGGGAGGGGGAGTTACAATGCTATTAGGCAAGAACTGTGGACCATAAATTGGGGTCAGACGTTCTCAGGGAAATGCACAACAGAAATGTGGACTTTGTTTAGGGAGCACTTGCGACGAGTGCTGGATAGGTTTGTCCCACTGAGGCAAGGAAGGGATGGTCAGGTGAAGAAACCTTGGATGATGAGACATGTGGAACATCTAGTCAAGAGGAAGAAGGAAGCTTACTTAAGGTTGAGGAAGTAGCCAGGAAGGAACTGAAGAATGGACTTAGGAGAGCTAGAAATGGGTATGAAAAAGCCTTGGGTAGGATTAAGGAAAACCCCAAGGCATTCTATACTTATGTGAGGAACCAGAGGATGGCCAGAGTGATGGTCGATCAGGGATGGTGGAGGGAACTTGTGCCTGGAGTCAGAGGAGGTAGGGGAGGTCCTTCATGAATACTTTGCTTCAGTATTCATCAGTGAGAGAGACCTTGACATTTGTGAGGACAGCGCAAAACAGGCTGATATGCTTGAACAGGTTGATGTTAGGAAGGATGATGTGCTTGAAATTTTGAACAACATGAGGATAGATAAGTTCCCTGGGCCAGATGGGATATACCCAAAGTTACTATGGGAAGCGAGGGAAGAGATTGCTGCGCCTTTGGTGATGATCGTTGCGTCCTCATTGTCCATTGGAGTAGTACCAGATGATTGGAAGGTGGCAAACGTTATTCCTTTGTTCAAGAAAGGGAGTAGGGATAATCTTAGGAATTACAGACTGGCCAGTCTTACTTCAGTGATGGGCAAATTATTGGAGAGGATTCTGAGAGATAGTATTTATGATTATTTGGAAAAGCACAGTTTGATTAGAAATAGTCAGCATGGCTTTGTGAGGGGCAGGTCGTGCCTCATAAGCCTTATTGAATTCTTTGAGGATGTGACAAAACACATTGATGAAGGTAAAGCAATAGATGTGGTGTATTTTAACAAGGCATTTGATAAGGTTCGACATGGTAGGCTCATTCAGAAAGTAAGGAGGTATCGGATTCAGGGAAATTTGGCTGTCTGGATGCAGAATTGGCTGTCCAATAGAAGACATAGGGTGGTCGTAGATGGCAAGTATTCAGCCTGGTGCTCGGTGACCAGTGGTGCTCTGCAGGGATCTGTTCTGGGACCTCTGCTCTTTGTGATCTTTATAAATGATTTGGATGAGGAATGGAAGGGTGGGTTAGTAAGTTTGCCAATGACACGAAGGTTGGTGGAGTTATGGATAGTGTGGAGGCCTGTTGTAGGTTGCAACAGAACATTGATAGGATGCAGAGCTGGGTGAAGAAGTGGCAGATGGAATTCAATACGGAAAAGTGTGAAGTGATTCATTTTGGAAGATCGAATTTGAATGCAGAATACAGGATTAATGGCAGGATTCTTGGGAGTGTGGAGAAACAGAGGGATCTTGGGGTCCATGTCCATAGATCCCTCAAAGTTGCTACCCAAGTTGATAGGGTTATTAAGAGGCGTATGGTGTGTTGGCTTTCATTGGCAGGGGAATTGGGTTTAAGAGCTGCAAGGTTAAGCTGCAGCTCTATAAAGCCCTATATGGACCACACTTGGAATATTATGTTCAGTTCTTGTTGCCTCATTATCAGAAGGATGTGGAAGCTTTAGAGAGGATGCAGAGGAGATGTATCAGGATGCTACCTGGACTGGAGGGCAGGTCTTATGAGGAAAGGTTGAGGGAGCTCGGGCTTTTCTCACTGGAGCAAAGAAGGATGAGAGGGGACTTGATAGAGGTGTACAAGATGATGAGAGGCATAGATAGAGTGGATAGCCAGAGACTTTTTCCCAGGGCAGAAATGACTATCACGAGGAGGCATAATTTTAAGGTGATTGGAGGAAGGTATGGGGAGATGTCAGAGGTAGGTTCTTTATACAGAGAGTGGTGGGTGCGTGGAATGCGCTATCGGCAGTGGTAGCGGAGTCAGATACAATTAGGACATTTAAGTGACTCTTGGATAGGCACATGGACGACAGTAAAATGTAAGGTATGCAGGGTAGTTTGATCTTAGAGTAGGATAATAGGTCGGCACAACATCATGGGCCGAAGGGCCTATACTGTTCTGTACTGTTCTATGTTCTATTTAAAAGGGCCCTCAGGGGTGACCTTTTCATGCAGAGAGTGATGCGTGTATAGAATGCTGTACCAGAGGAAGTGGTGGATGTTGTTACAATTACAATATTTAAAAGGCATTTGGATTGGTACATGATTCGGAAGGGTTTATAGGGATATGGGCCAAATGCCGGCAAAAGGGACGAGATAAAGGACATTTGTTCGGCATGTGTCTGTTTCTGTGCTTTACAACTCTGTGACTCTACGGCTCTATAATTGGCTGGGTCAAAAGATAAATTACGCTTCCGCATAAGGTCCAAGCCTAAAATTAAGATTAACTGTCAGGCTATGTCTCCCAGTTGAAATTCTATAGATTCTGTATTTGCACCCACTCCTGTAGGTGTCCAGTGAATCCACTCGAGTTTTCTTACAGGTGTGCTATATGTTACCAAAATCTCAGCATGTGTTGAGTCTTGTTCTGGAACCTTCTATGACCCATTGAAACTTAATGGGGCAGTCTTCCACCTCGCTGTCTGCCGGGGCTGTCACACACTATCCCATCCAGTGCTGCAAACCCATGAGAACATAAGAACTAGGAGCAGGAATAGGCCATCCGGCCCTTCGAGCCTGCTCTGCCATTCAATAAGATCATGGCTGATCTTTTCGTGGACTCAGATCCACTTACCTGCGTTCTCACCGTATCCCTTAATTCCTTTATTGTTCAAAAAAATCTACCTTATCTTTAAAAACGTTTACTGAAGTAGCGTCAACTACTTCACTGGGCAAGGAATTCCATAGATTAACAACCCTCTGGGTGAAGAAGTTCCTTCTCAATTCAGTCCTAATGCCCTCTTGTCCTAGCTTCACCTGCCAGTGGAAACATCCTCTCTACTTCTATCTTATCTTTTCCCTTCATAATTTTATATGTTTCTGTAAGATCCCCCCTCAATCTTCTGAATTCCAATAAATATAATCCCAATCTACTCAGTCTCTCCTCATAAGCCAACCCCCTCAACTCCGGAATCAACCTAGTGAACCTCCTTTGCACCCCCTCCAGTGCCAGTACATCCTTTCTCAAGTAAGGAGACCAAAACTGCACACAGTACTCCAGGTGTGGCCTCATCACCACCTTGTACAGCTGCAACATAACCTCTCTGCTTTTAATCTCAATTCCTTTAGCAATGAAGGACAAAATTCCATTTGCCTTCCTAATTACTTGTTGTACCTGCAGACTTACCTTCTGTGATTCATGCATAAGGACACCCAGGTCCCTCTGCATAGCAGCATGCTGCAAATTTTTACCATTCAAGTAATAATCCTTTTTACTATTACTCCTACCAAAATGTATGACTTCACATTTATTTACATTGTATTCCATCTGCCAGACCTTTGCCCACTCACTCAATGTATCTATGTTCCTCTGTAAAGTTTCACAATTCTCTGCACACTTTGCTCTGCCACTCATCTTAGTGTCATCTGCAAACTTTGACACCCTGCACATGGTACCCAACTCCAAATCATCTATATAAATTGTAAATAATTGCGGTCCCAACACCGATCCCTGAGGCACACCACTAATCACTGACTGCCAGCTAGAATAGCACTCATTTATCCCCATTCTTTGCTTCCTGTTAGTCAATCAATCCTCTATCCATGCTAATACTTTACCCTTAACGCCATGCATCCTTATGCAGTAGCCTCTTGTGCAGCACCTTGTCGAAGGCCTTTTGGAAATCTAGGTACACCACATCTACTGGGTCCCCATTGTCCACCTTGCTCGTAATGTCTTCATAGAATTCCAAAAGATTTGTTAAGCATGACCTGCCCTTCATGAACCCATGCTGCGTCTGCCCAACGGGACAATTTCTATCAAGATGCCTTGCTATTTCTTCCTTGATAATAGACTCAAGCATCTTCCCCACCTCAGAGGCTAAGCTAACTGGTCTATAATTCCCCATCTTTTGTCTACTTCCCTTTTTAAACAATGGCCCAAATATATTCCCGGCAGCCCCCTGGTCCTCGCTGTTGCCTCTCCCTCTGCTGCTGAAGAATGAAGGCCGCTGACGCTCGAGGTAAGCCCTTTAACAGGGAAAACTTATCTTCCTGGCAGCCCCCTGGTCCTCGCTGTCGCCTCTCCCTCTCATGCTGATAAATGAAGGCTGCTGACGCTCGAGGTAAGCCCTTTAAGAGGGAAAACTTACCTTCCCGGCAGCCCCCTGGTCCTCACTGTCGCCTCTCCCTCTGCTGAGGTGAAGTGCAGCTCCTTCATGCTTTGGGATGTGGATCCAACTGGATGTATAAAGAGGTAAAGGATGGGATTTCCTCCACTAAGTTTGGCTGCATGGTCTCTGGCAGCAAATTAACTGTTGCTTGTCTTTGTGGTCCTTCCAGAAGCATGGTCCAGGGTCTTGAGCCTGGCTCCTGTGGCAGCGCTAACGGCCTGGGTACCCTGCAGCCCCTTGTGAAGTGGCCTGTGTGCCCACAATTGTAGCATTTCCCTTGTGGCAGCTGTTGCCTTGGACTTCCTTGCTGCTGATCACCATCTCTCCCTGATGGGATAGGCATATGAAGGTGGATGGCTGTGATTATATTTCCCTTGTTTCAGTTGCCCCCTTCATTATTCCACACAGGATGGGGATTTGGGGCATTTCTCCCTTGCTTGATTCGGGGTGTCCAATTCATGAATCTTTCTCCCAAACCCAGGCTCAAGACCCTGTTGAATAAAGAAGTATTTCCAACTTTTCTTCCATGAGGCCTTTTTAACTCAGATTACCTTTAAAGTCTGAGACACTTTCAAATATCTTACATCCCCACCCAAATATTTTTGCACTGCAGGATAAAATGTCGTGAAAAAAACCTGTCTTACAACAATTCTTCCCCTATTCTACAAGTTACTCTTTTGCCCTTAATGTATTCGTAGAATCTCTTTGGATTCTCCTTAACCCTATTTGCCAAAGCTATCTCATGTCCCCTTTTTGTCTACCAATCAACATTTGTATTATTCAAGATGTTCAAGTATTAAAATACTGGCACTTTGGATTCCCAAACCATTATATACTCAATATGAAATTTTACTTGCAGTGTTCTGATTTATTTTCTTGTTATTACTTGTAGAATAGGGGAAGAATTGTTGTAGGACAGGTTTTTTTCATGACATTTTATCCTGCAGTGCAAAAATATTTGGGTGTGGATGTAAGATATTTGAAAGTGTCTCAGACTTTAAATGTAATCTGAATTCAAAAGGCCTCCTGGAAGAAAAGTTGGAAATATTTGTGATAGTTATTACTTTTAATTTGGAAACTTTGAGATTGAAAATACCAGCACATCTTCCGAGAGACTGCTCACAACAAGTTGGAGAACACATTAATTATGATTGTTTACTGTTTATATCCTGAGACATTTCTATATTCAACAGTTTTTTTTTATAGTGTTTGTGTTCAACTTCTCTAAACCTACTTTAAAGTGAGTATGTGACAAGTTTTTACTTCAGGACACTTAAATACAGAGTTTCAATTCAACTGTATTTAATTGTGGCTGCTAGTTGAATACTGCATCAACTTTTATATTGTGTGAAACACCCTCAGTGATCAGTTGCTGAAGGTGAGTTACTGAAAGGTATAGGAACATTGATGATGTCAGCGCAGTGCTTGCAAAATTTGAGCAGTGTGTGTAGAATGATTACAAAAAAGTGTGGGTAGTGCAAATAAAAAATTAAAACAAAATGCTAGAAATAGTCACTTAGCAGTTCTGGGGGCATATGTGGAGAAAGATAAACAGAGCCAACAAATGGAATCTAATAGGGGTCTGAACAATGTGGCCTGTGGCAAGATTTGTGGCAGAATTCTGGTGAGATCTGTCTCAACATTAGGAGCAGTTCACTCCATTTTTTGTGCCTTTGCTGAGCAGCGAAGTGAGTTTCTTGCCAGGCAGTGGTGAGTTATCAATTAAGGGGGTTTATGGCTTTTGAACACTTTATTAATGGCCTCACTCATCTCTTTTAATATGTAGTATCCTATCTTATCAAACAAACTAAACATTGAGAAATCTCGACTTGGAAATCAGAGCTATGTCTGACTTCTGCTTAGCACTCGCTGCGAAGAACCTCTATGTTGTTCAGTGCCAAAGTGCATCTCAGGGTTTCATCCATAGGCTCTAGCTGAATGCATCCCTTGTCCACTGACAATGACATCGGTATTTGCTAATCCCTCATGACCGTCAAGGCACCTCTCTGATTCCCTTGCATGCTGCTTAGAACCCACAGCCTCCCATTGCAGGGTGCACTGGAAACTGGATTGAAAGATTGCAGCAGAGACAGGCACCCAGCTCACGGATTGGACCAGGCTATATTTTAGGGTTGCTCGCTTACTCTCTTAGCATATGCTTACTTAGCACCTTCTACATTCTCATAGTATCCATACCTTGCGTTGCCGGTTGGCACATTGGTGCTTCAGACAGACCCTAAAGGCTGTCAGTACTGCTGTATTGATATGGTTTATTGTGCAGAAATAGACAGCCTCTTTGTCAGCAGGAATCTGTCTGGGTATGGATGGGGATATTTTAATGTCAATTTAACACAAGCAGCATGTCCCAGCTGCCTCTGCAGCAAGCACACTTCAAATGTATTCAACCAAAAGACCAAATTTGAAATTAGGTGGGGGCTAGTTTTCAACCCAGTCAAGGGGGGGAGGCCACTGTCAGCCAGGGCACTCTAGTACCATCAGTCACAGGCACAGACCACACTTGGTCCAGTGACTTGGCTACAATCATTGATCTGCTTAGGATGCTCATTGTTAGGGGACCTGTCTGACTGCAGTTCAGGGTGTGAGCAACGGTCCATTCTGAATGACCACTCAGAGAATCAAGTCATCAACATTGTCTGTGTAGCCAAAGCTGCATTTCCTTCAATCATTTGGTGTTCTCTAGATACAAAATGCAATGGAGAGATGGCACAGAGAACACAGGCTGCGCAGAGTCAGAGTCACTTTGCTACGTGATACCCTGAAATCCATGTTTGCTGGACATTAGGACATTGAAGGGGAAAATACATTAAGCATGTGTCACAACTCACTGGGGTAGCGGTTTGGGAATCAAGCCCTGCTATTCCTGGAATCATCACAAAAACCACAGGTTTTAAAAGTCTGCAACATTCCCCAATTTCCCTGACTTTCAGATGCCATTTGATAGAAATCATAAAACTAATTTTTACAAATGATTATACTCCAGCTTTAGGTAAACAGTTCTAAACTATTGCCATAAAACACTACTGATTAAAACTAATCCCTTTATAAGCTCTCCCTTTTCAAAGTCAAGCAAAAAGGGTAAAATAAGATTTGGCTGGGAGTAAAATAATCAGAAAGGCAGTGCAGTAGTCTT
Source organism: Rhincodon typus (assembly GCF_021869965.1). Lineage (NCBI taxonomy): Eukaryota > Metazoa > Chordata > Chondrichthyes > Orectolobiformes > Rhincodontidae > Rhincodon > Rhincodon typus. Next base: position 106,963,250 of record NC_063333.1, on the reverse strand, counting down.
TGTTCCCAAGTACCATTGTTGAGATGATCTTTATGATTTTCTGCTGGCAAATGTGTATTTTGCAGCCATCTTTCTCCAGATGCTTCCAGTGGTTGGTAAGACACACAAGTTGGTTCGTTCTCTTATTAAAAATCTGGCCTATCTGTTAAAAGTCACAGTTACTAACAACTTTTACAGGAAAGATAAACTAGTTTTCTTCAGGTTTACAGTGAATTTTGATGGCAGATAATAGAGAGACCATGTCTGAGCTGGGAAAGAACTGAACATTTCTCTGTCTTTCAGTAACTTGTTCCCAGTTCCAAGTATTCAGTTATTTGTGAACCAATCACATAGTTGTTATCAGGCAAAAGATGTCTGTCATTAATAACTGGTCACCAACCCATAGACTATTCACCTTCTTGTTGCTAGCAAAAGCTTCACAATCCAGACAGAGTATGCTGCACCATCCTGGCAGGTTGTATTCTGCACAACTACTGCAGGCAATGTGGCAATGTGATACATCGTGAGGAGCTGGGAATGGGAGTAGTTGTCCAAGTAGATAGATGAGGACATTGAGCTGGGTGAAGCTTGCTTTGTGGATGATTGAGCTCAGCTACATTGGGCTCTACAAGGGCTGATTGACACTTGGTTCCAGTAAGGTGAGCTGGGTCCAGAAGACCATCATGGACTGTCAGAGTCATGATGCCAGCATTTGGCAGGTGTGAACTGCAGCCTCTATTCATTTCCAATCTGTTCCATTTTGATGGGGTCAATAAAAGCTCATAATTTGACTTGTCTGATGCTCATTTTTATTGGTGTTCCCTTTCAATCTGCTAGTGACGAGCAGACCTGGGTTTTCATCGAACTGATGCTGATTCCCTCATTTTACACATTGTCCAAGCCATTCTCCAGTTGCAGTTAGCATTTAGAGAATGGCAGATGATGGCAGGAAATCCAGTTCATGTTTGTAAGCAAAAACACTGGGCTCTTTCTGGACACCAGGTACCTCCCAGAGCTTCCATTTCCCCTTTTACATTGCACTACCTTGACAGCGCAGTTCCACCCATACCACCACACGTGGAGATTCACCACATTGAAGTTTGTCTCCAGTTGTCTTCGTTGTACCCGAAACCTGACATTACACAATAATGCTGCCCATCCTCCTCTACTCTCCCCCAGTGGAGTCCACAGCTGTAGTTACTGTCAATAACCTACCTTTCTCACTTATAGTCTACCATGCCTTTAATGCTGTTCTACCTGCACACCATTATATATTAAGATTCCCCCTGTCGCTGCCCTTGTCCCCACCTCAATACATGACTTTGCTTTCTGCTCCACCCCACAGCTTTAACTGGCCCACCTCATTTTGGCAGTGATTTAGCCTCACCACCTGACTTCCCCCGGCTGCACTCTTTGCACCCTCCTGAACCATCAACGTACATATTTGACCCCGACCACTGACCGACTTCAGGCAGTCCTGGACATGACTGATCAGTTCTCTGACTGCCATCTTCACAGTTCTTGATTGATAATACATAATTCCCCTGACTGCTTATGGGTGGTTGAAAAGTCAATGCATTAACAGGCAAGACAAGAACAGGTGTAAAGTGAGGAAATGCTAAGAGAGCAAGTGAGCAGCCCAGGAGAGCAGCCTGGTCCAGTCTGTGAGCTGGGTGTGTGTCACAGTGCAAAAAGTGTCCTTGCTAAAGCTTACCAATACTAGTTACGTGTGCACCCTGCAACGTTGGTCTTTACATCTTAAGCATCCTGTTATGCCTTGGATTGGAGAGGTGCCATGAGAATCTTGAGGTGTTGACAAATGTTTGATGCCAATTTTAGTGGCTGAAGACTGCATGCAGCTGCTGCCTATGGGTTGTGCCCTAAAATGCTATTGCTTGGTGAGCAACATGGAAGCTCTTCGCATCTAGTTGCGAGCTGAAGTTACAAGATGCCTTCACTGATTTCCATGTCAATTCTATTTTGCTTGGTGAGTTTGGTATGATAAGAAGCTGGATGTCACTGGGGTGAAATGCACAGTTTAACAAAGTCACTAACAAGCAATAATCGTCCTTAATATGCAATTCTCTGTTGCAGGTAAGGAGATCGCCTTGAAATCCAACAGTTCCTAAAAGATCTAAGTTGCTTCCATTATTGAGATCGATCTTGTCTGACCTCTCATGTGATTATTGCCACAAATTCCACCATAGCCCAAGTCGTTCAGCCCCCCATAAGACTCTGCCCCCATTTCTTAAATAGGTGGACCAATTGTCCTGGATTTTCCGGGTCTATCCCAGAATCTGGCTTTTGTCCCAGGTCTGAGCATTCTACAAGCATTGTTTGTTCTAGATTTCACTCATCCCTGGATCATTTGTGTCTGTGAACTGTCCTTTTGCATCCTTGGTCCCTCAGCATAACTCCAGCCCCCAGAATGACAGTGCCCCATAGTGAAGTATTCCGTATTATTACCCCCCAAAGTTGTTGATTCTGCTCTTAAAGGGAATATGGCTGCAACAGATGTTTGTGGAATTTGTGGAAGAGGCACTGCCTTCAGAAAATGTGCTCCAAGAGTCTCTGAAGAAATTCCAGAGACTTTGGTACAGCAGGTGGACAGGAGATAAGAAATCATTTTTTATGAGAGAAGTTTACACAGGCTGTAAAATAAGAGGTGATATTATCAATCATAGGATACAGGCATTGCTGGCTGGACCAGCCATTTATTTCCCACTTGCCCTCGAGAAAGTGACGGTGAACTGTTTCCTCGAACCACTGCCATCCATGTACTCTAGGTGAACCCACTATGCTATTCAGGAGGGAGTCCATGAATTTGACCCAATCTATTTCTAAATTTCTTATCTATTCACTGTAACTTACTTTTACATCATTTTAGTGTCATCTTCAAATTTGGCTATAGTACTTTCTATCCTTGCGTCAAAGTCAGTAACAAAGACTGTAAATAGTTGGGGCCCCTGAAGACCAAACCCTGTGCATCTCTACTAGTTACATTTTGAACCAACCAGAAATAGGCACATTTATTCCTGACTGCCTGCTTTCTGTTGGTTAGCCAATCCCCTATCCAATCTAATGAATTACCCCAATCCCATGTGATTTTACCTTATATATTAACCTTTTGTGTGGGACTTTATCAAATGCCTTATGGAAGTCCAGATATACCATATCTATAGGATCCCCATTATCTTATTTTGCATATTAAATCTTCAAAGAACTCTAGCAGATTTGTCAAACATAGTTTATCCTTCATTAAACCATACTGCCTTCTGATGGATTGTACTTTGGCTTGTGTCTTGACCAAATGTCTTGTCATTACTTCCTTAACCATGGATTCCAACAATTTCCCAACAACAGATGTTAAACTAAGTGATCTGTAACTTCCCATTTACTACTTTTTTGAATAAGGGTGTTATATTAGAATTTTCCCAATTCACCAGAACCTTTTCTATATCCAGAGGCTTCTGGAAAAGTACAACCAATGGACCTACTATCTCTGCTACCACCCTTCCTTTATGTTCCTAGGATGTTGGCTGTCAGGCCATGGGGATTTGTCTGCTTTCAATGCCAACAGTTTGCTTAGTACTGTTTCCCTAGCGATGATGATTGTTCTAAATTCCTCCCTTTCTATAACATCTACACTAATTATTACTATTGGGATGGTACTTGTGTCTTCCACCATGAAAATTGTATAAAAATATTGATTTAGTCACTCTGGCATTTCCACATTCCCTGCTAATAACTCCCGAATCTCGTCCTCCAAGGGAGCAACATTCACTTCAACTTCTCTTTTCCCTTTTATAGACATATGTTTCCTAATGTTCCAGCCTACAACTCACCTTTGGAACATGGTACACCTTGGTTTTTGCCTTTATATATCTTTAAACTTTCTTGCTTAGTCGTTGATGCTTTGCCCCCCTTACAATCTTTCTTTCTTTTTGGAATATATTTTAGCTGGGAGCAATTGAATTTTTTTTAGACATCTTACAGTGCTCATCAATTGTCCTTTCAGTCTGCCCACCCATAGGACTAGATCTGTCCTCATGCCTATGTTAAACTGCAGAACACTTGTGTTCTTCCAAATGAATTTGAAATTCTGGCAATTTATGATTGCTCTTCATGAGAGTATTCTTTACTACAAGATCATTAATTATTCCCACTCCATTGTACATTACAATTTCCAAAATAGCTTACTCCCTTGTTGATTTCCTCCACGAAACAATCTCTAATACATTCAATGAAATCTCCCTCGAAGCTACCCTTGCTAATTTGATTAATCCAGTCTATTACACATATTAAAATCACCCATGATTATTGCTGTGCTTCCCTTACAAGCCTTCAGTATTTCCTAGTTTATACTGCAGGGCTATTATTTGATGACTTATAGATTATTGCTACCAAGGACTTATTTACCTTGCCATTTCTTATTTCTACCCAGACTGACTTTGGTGCCTTGATCTCCCGTGCTGATGTAATTTCTCACTACAGCACTTATCCCTTCCTTCACTAATAAAGCTACTCTACCTTCTTTTCCCAAATCTATGCTTTGGAAATGCTGAGTATCCTTGCATATTCAATTCCCAAACCAGGTCTCCCTGCAACCATGTCTCATTAATCACGATCAAATCATACCCATTTGTCTCTACTGGTGCTGTTAATTCATTAATTGACATCAGCAATAATAATAATTTTCTATAATAATTACTGATATAATAATAATTGATTATAGAAAACACTCTTCAAATGTGCTACAGAATCTAACATTGCGATTATGAACAGTTTGATTTTGAGATTTAAAATGTTGATTTATAGATGTGTAAAGGGAGATTTCGACATTGAATATGTTAGGGGACTCGTTAACTAGAAAATGGTGATGGTTATAAAAGTCCATTTTAATATAAATATTTGCACAACTTAACCTGGCAGATTTAATGACTGTTTAAGTATATACTGTATCTGGTAATGTGGTTGGCAATTTTGCCCTCAGCAGAACTGAAGCAAGTCATCTCATGTTGCTACTTTGCAGTAAATACTCGAATGAAAGTCTCCACTGAACAGGATGCTGCTGTTAAGCCAAAAGACATTTAGCCTATCATACAAATGAGTGATCTGGTACAGTTTCAGTGCTGGTGTAATGCCAGGTATATAGATTGTATGTCCCAAAGAAAGGTTGACCAAATCAAATGATACATCCCTTTGATCATCCGGGGGCAGTGAGATGACTGTGCTTAACATATTACAAACCTCAGAACGTTGAATTGAGTGTTAGATGCCATTCTGCTGTTGGATAAGATTTAAAAATTTATCATGACTGGTTTCAGAACTATACTGGAAATCAAATCAACATTGTCAGTTGGATCTGTGATTAAGTAGCTAAGAATGACAGTTAACAATTCCTGCTGTATTGCCCTGCCAACTATGGCCCAACCAATCAGCACCATCTTCTCATGCTGTGTGAGATAGTGTTCTCTTTGTAAATTAGGCTTCTTGTATCCCAAACCTGATGAGTGCAAGATGAAAAAGCTAGTTGGTTATCTATATATTTGGTCAGATGTCTAATTTTTGATCAATTGGCTGAAGCCCACTTAAACTCACAACTTTATTTTTATTTTCATAACAGGTTCTGCATTTCACAAGGAGATGTCCATCCAAGATTCAAGGAATTAACGGCTGCTATCAATGACCGTGACAAACCTTATCTGCTGAAACTGGCTAATTGTCTATTTGGAGAGGAAACATACACATTTCTCGAAGTAAGATCAGATTGATGAAAATTGGTCACACTTACTAGACATGATTCACCATTTTCAACAATTGTGTAACATTATGGCAACGTAACCTTAAAGGCAATGACATGGAATCTATAGTTTTGTAGTAGGTAAAATAACAAATCACAAAATGAGAGGAACCAGTTCAATTCATTCTTGCACCTAAATTTGTTGCAAATACTACTTCCAAGATAATAAATGCTTTAGGGATAAGAAAGCTTGAGCCTTCATACATTGAATTGTATCATATTCTCATTCTGTTCTTCTGAAGCCATGCATTTTCTAACTCTGTACCTGTGACACATCAGGTCAGTGCACTGGAGAGCACGTCAGTTTTGGCACATTATGTGCATCATTTTTCTGACTAAGTAAATGAACAGATAACAGGGGTGGCATGGTGCCTTAGTAATTAGCACTGCTGCCTCACAGCATCAGGAACCTGCATTTGATTCCAGCCTCAGGCAACTATCTGTGTGGAGTTTGCACATTCTCCCTGTGTGTGCATGGGTTTCCTCTGGGTGCTTTGGTTTCCTCCCACAGTCCAAAGATGTGTAGGTTAGGTGGATTGGCTGTGCTAAATTGCCCATAGTGTCCAGGGATGTGCAGGCTAGCTAGAGGGTTGGTGTGGACTTTGTTGGGCCTAATGGCCTGCTTCCACACTGTAAGGATTCTATGATTCTAAAATCATGTGTGGCATTAGCCCAAATTTCTTGTAATATTTTAATCAGCAAAAATAAACACTAGAATGTAATCTTCTTTAAACTTTCATACTTTTGTCATATCTGCCATTAAAACCAATTCCGTGGAAAGATCCCCATACCTATGTGGAGTTCCAAGATTCCAACTGAGCAGTAATACAACAGGGAACATTCAATCATTAGAACAGCAGGGAGTACACTGTAGGTCTTGAGGTGGCTGGCACATTTTGCGGTAGAAGTCCTCAAGGATCACTCTGCACGCCAAATTTATTTCAATCATAATTTTCGTGAGTGTGTGTGAGTGCTAAGTGTTTCCTTTGTCATGTCTTGTTTGCAGCCATTTTGGCGGTGGCAAGTCCTATCAACACTGTGTGCAATTTTGCGAGCCTAAATTTGGGGACCTGGAGATCTTCATAGATGCTGCACATCATCATGCAACTTTAATTCTCATATTTTAAATTGGTCCTGAAATATACTCACTACAAAGCCTTTACAATGATACATATTAAAATTTCTACTATGACTTTCTTTCCATGATTTCCATTCCATTCATGCTACTGGCTGAACAAAATAAGTGAAAAATATTTCATAATGATATCAATGTTTTAATAGGATGAAAAGATATACAATTGATTCAGATTGCAGAGCTACTGGTTGAATGTGGATCCCTGAGCTTTCTTAGGGGGCTTGATGCTGAAATCCACAATCCTGAGTAAATAAGATATGGAGGTGCCAGTGTTGGACTGGTTTGGACAAAGTCAGAAGTGATACAACAACAGGTTATAGTCCAACAGGTATATTTGAAATCACAAGCTTTTGGAGCACTTCTCCCTCATCAGGTGACTTCACCTGACGAAGGAGCAGTGCTTTGGAAACTTGTGATGTCAAATAAACTTATTGGACTATAACCTGGTGTCATGTCACTTCTGATTGAATAAACAGCTAGCACACCCGCTGGAAATCAGCCTTATTTAATTATGCAGATGTCATCAAGGCCTGATTATTATTTTAACCCGAGTGGAGAATTTGAATAGCTTTCTCACTAAGTCAAATCAACAGAATGAGCAACTGCTGTGTTCTGCACTGAGGAAAAACACACCATCTTGATACCCTACTGTCGAACTGGCTCCGTCTACACTTCACCATGTATAACAAAATGCTCAGCTCTCACAATATCCTTATAGGGAGCAGCACAAGAAGAGGGAATTTTCAACTTTTTAAAAACTTTTGTTGCTGAACAAAAATATTACCCAGCCACAATTCCAGTGGCAGAAAATATCATCAGAATGTTGGGGCTACTATTTTTAATCAGAACTTAAGGACTACTCCTCTTAGTTTGTATGTATATTTGTATGGACATTGCACTGTTGTGGTACACAAGGGCAACACAGTTTGTTTCAAAAATCTGGTTGTCAGTAATGGTATCTGTTATATTAAGGAATCCAAATCATTATCTTAACTGTAATATTTCATGAAGTCAATATATACAGCATTGTTTTTATAGATATTTTTAATCAACCTGTTCAGACATGTTTTGATGTTTCTTTGAGACAGGTAAGACTTGAATCCACCCTTTTAATAGTTTTTATAGGCAAAACTCAAGACAAATGTTTCTGAATACTTAGTTTCTTCACTTAAATGTTGACCAGAATTCACTCAGTTGTCTGTGGAAAGCATTGAATTATGTAGAACACACAGCATATAAACTAGTCCATTGCCTTCACTGTTAATTTCAGCCTATCAGCAAACCTTTATTAAATTCCTTTTAAATTTACCTATGTTCTAATGGCTCTCTTGTCAAGAAGTAAACTTTCTCCCATTTGCACTTAAAGAAGATTATCATTGATGTTCATTGTTTTTCAGAAATTCCAAAACTCTGCATCAGAGTTCTATGGTTCACAATTGGCTACTGTTAGTTTTCAAAGTCAGCCAGAAGCTGCCAGAAAAGTGATCAATTCTTGGGTAGGCGACAAGACTGAAGGTAAGTTGTATTTGATATTTGTACTACTTATTTGAATTAGACTAGAGGAGAAGTAGTTACACAACGATTAAAATCGAAAGTAAAATGAATCAGCTGTATTAACTTTATGATTAAATCCTAACTGATGTCCTGAAAGGGCCCCCTTGTGGAACAGTGGTCGTGTTACTTACCCCTGGATTGGGAGACCTGGGCTTCAAGTCCCACTTGCTCCAGGGGTATATCATAACATCTCTGAATAGGTTCATTAGAAAATATCTAACTGATGTGCTGTCGAAGGATGGTATTTAGAAATAAACTTATTCCCCACACATACATGGTAATAACAAACAAAGTTTAATGATGTTTTGACCTTGAAGGAATCCATCAGGGAAACATTTTTACTACTTTGAAGAGAAGATGATGCTAAAGATCAGTTTTGATCTAATTGGATAACAGAATAGGTTCTAAGGACTGAATGACTGACTCCTTTTTGTGTGTTTCTATGTTTTAAATAAATCTTAAATGAAGATCATTAAATAATTAAGTTTTGGAGGCAGGCCTCTTTGAATCTGAACTCAAAAGGCAGGCTTTCAGACTGTAACTATTGAAGCAGAAACAGAAATCACTGCAGAAACTCAGGAGGTCTGGCAGCATCTGTGTAGAGAGAAACAATTAACATTTCAAGTCCACTGATCCTTCAGAACATCTAAGAAAATGTGGTATTTGATGACAAGGGGTGGTGGTAAAGTATTGAGTGGGTTGGTGGAGATAGAGACAGAGAGGGGAGAAGTTAGGCAAAGAGATTGTTGACATTAAGCCAGGGACGAAGAAAAGCTTGAAAGGTGATAATGGGGAACATGAGAGGTTGAGTTTTACAGCAATTTCTTTTTTGGTTTCAAATTTCCAGCACCCATAGTTCTTTGTTTTATTTTTGTGTGACTATTGAAGGCTGAATCTAATGGAGTTTTGCATATCTTGGAACTTTCCTGGCATTAATGTTGATAATTTGGATTCAAATGTAGAGAGCATGATAAAAGAATTTTGCACATGATGTGAACATGATATGGTTAATATAATGAGGAATGTTTTAAATTGTACTAAGATAGATATGGTCAGTTAGGTAGAGAGATGGAAAATAGAATTCAATGCAGAGAGGTGTGAAGTAGTTCACAATGGGAAGTGCAAGAAGACAGGAAAATCTGCACTAAACGGAAGGATATTGAGCATTGTGGAGAAACAAAGGTACCTATGAAGAAGAAGAATATGTTCTCTGTAAGACAGCAGGACAGTTCAATAAACTGATTTAAGAAGGCATATAGCATGCTTTTCTTTAATAGCTGAGGCTTATATTACAAGGGCAAGGAAGTTATGCTAGAATTGTATGCAAACCAAATCAGATCACAGCTTGGGTCCATCATAGAATCACAGTGTGGAAACAGGCCATTTGGCCCAACAAGTCCACACCGCCCCTCCAAAGAGCATCTCACTCCGACTCTTTCCCTTACCCCTGCATTTCCCCATGTCCAACCCACCTAACCTAAACATCCCTGGACACTACGGGTAATTTAGCATGGCTAATCCACCTACCCTGCACATTTTTGGACTGTGGGAGGAAACCAGAGCACTCGGAGGAAATCTACGTAGACACAGGAAGAATGTGCAAACTCCACATAGACAGTCACCCAAGGGTGGTGTTGAACCCAGGAACCTGGCGCTGTGAGGTAGTGGTGCTAATCACTGAGCCACCGTGCTGCCCTGGTTCAGCTGCAAGCAAGAAACTGGAAAGATGTGATTGTACTGAAACAGTGCACAAATGATTTATAAGGATGTTGCCAAGGTTAGAAAACATCATGACAAAAGCTTGGATAAGCTGGGGTATTTTCTTTGGAACTGAGGAGGCTGAAGGGTAACCGAATTAAGGTGTATAATATTACGAGGAGTTTAGACAGATTATAAATTGAGAACTGTCGACATGACTTTGGTCGTCCTAATTTTTCTGCCCACACTCACTAATGCCAACCTATCTCCCCACGAACTCATGGTACTTGAAGCTCTCAGATCCAACCTTGACTTTGGAATTAAACCTGCTGATAAGGACGGTGCTGTTGTTGTCTGCCGGACTAGCCTCTACATTGCAGAGGCTGAGCGCCAGCTCTACGAATCTCCTCCTATCTCCTCCTGGACCATGACCTCACTATGGTACATCAGGCCATTGTGTCCACTATGGTCACTAACTTCACTTCATCTGGTGACCTCCCCCGCTACTGTCCTCAAGATCATAGTCTCCCAAACCTGCATAGCTCGCTTCTACCTCTTTCCCAAAATCCACAAACAGGATTGCCCAGGCAGACCCATTGTTTCTGTCTGCTCCTGCCTGACACACAATTCATCTCTTCCTACTTTGACTCAATTTTTTTTATCCCTTGTCCAGTCCCTTTCTAATTACATCTGTGATTCCTCTGATGCTTTACGTCAGTTTCAGAATTTCCAGTTTGCGGGCTCCAGCCACCTCCTGTTTACCATGGACATGCAATCCATTTACACGCGCATCCCACATCAGGATGGTCTCAGGGCACTTTGCTACTTCCTGGAAAAAAGGCCTGAAAGTCCTCATCCACCGCCAACCTCCTCTGCCTGGCTGAGCTTGTCCTCACTCTGAACAACTTCTCTCTTAACTCCTCTCACTTTCTTCAGATCAGAGGTATGGCTATGGGTATCCGCATGGGTCCCAGTAATGTCTGACTCTTTGTGGGAAATGTGGAACATTCCTTGTTCCAGTCCTATTCTGGCCCTCTCACACAACTCTTTCTCTGGTTTATTAATGATTTTGCTTCCCTCTCTCATCTGGAATTGGAAACATTTATCAAATTTGCTTCCAGTTTCCACCCCACTCTCACATGGTCCATCTCTGACTTCTTGCTTTCCTTCCTCGACATCACTGTTTCCATTTCTGGGGATAGGCTGGCCACCAATATCCACTACAAACCAACCGGCTCCAGCAGTTACCCTGACGACATACCCTCACACCCTGTTTTCTGTAAAGACTCTATTCCATTTTCCCAGTTCCTCTGTTCCTGTTCTGATGACGCTAACTTCAACAAGAGGGCCTCCAAAATGTCCACCTTCTTCCTCAATTGCGGATTCCCTAGCACCATAGTTGACAGGGCCCTCAGCCAGGTCTGACCCATCTCATGCACTTCTGCCCTCACCCTCTCTCTTCCCTGCCGCAATAGTGATGGGGTCCTCCTTTCTCTCCTACCATCCCACCAGCACCCACACCCAGAGTATCGTTAGCTGCTATTTCCCTCACCTCTAGTGGGATGCCACCACCAGTGATATATTCGCCTCCCCTCCCTTTATCAGCCTTCTGCAAGGACCATTTCCTCTGAGACACCTTCCTTCATTCCCAACATACCCCAACAGCTCCACGGCACCTCCCGTCCTACAACCGCAGAATTTGTAACACCTGCCCATTTACTTCCTCCATCCTCCGTATCCAAGGGCCCAAATGAACCTTTCTGGTGAAGCACTGCTTTAGAGTCATAGAGTCGTAACGTGATACAGCATGGAAACAGGCTCTTTAGCCCAAACAGCACTAGGCTGACCATGGTGCCCACTCAGCTAATTCCAATTGCCTGCGTTTGGTCCATATCCCTCTAAACCCTTCTCATCCATGTACCTATCCAAATGTCTTTTAAATGTTGCTATTGCACTTGCCTCAACCACTTTCTCTGGCAGCCCATTCCTTTCCCGCACCACTCTCTGTGTGAAGAAGTTGCTCCTCAGGTCCTTCTTAAATCTATCTTCTCTCACCTTAAACTTATGCCCTCTAGTTTTCAATTTCCCCATCCGTCGGGGAAAAAGACTGTATGCATTCATCCTATCCATGCCCCTCAGGATTTTATACACCTCAATAAGGTCACCCCTCATTCTCCTGCGTTCTAAGGAATAATGTCCTATCCTGGCCAACTTCTCCCTATAACTCAGGCCTACTAGTCTTGGCAACATCCTTGTAAATCTTCTTTGCACATTTTCCAGTTTAACTATGTCTTTCCTATAAAAGGGTGACTAAAACTATACACAATACTCCAAGTGCGGCCTCACCAATGATTTATACAACTGTAATATAACGTTCCAACTCTTTTCCTCAATGCCTTGCCCAATGAAGCCCAGCATGCTAAATACCTTCTTCACCACCGTGTCCACCTGTGACGCTGCTTTCAATGAACTATGTACTTGTACTCCAAGGTCTCTCTTTTCCAAAACTCTCCTCAGGACCTTACCATTTACTGTATAAGTCTTACCTTGGTTTGACTTTCCAAAATGCAACACCTCACACTTATCTGTATTGAATTGCATTTGCCTATCCTCAGCCCACTTCCCCATTTGATCTGGATTCCTCTGTAATTTTTAATAACCTTCTTCACTATCAATGATACCTCCTAATTTTGTATCATCCGCAAACTTACAAATCATGCCTTGTACATTCGCATCCAGATCATTTATGTAAATAACAAATTACAAAGGTCCCAGTGCTGATCCCTGTAGCACATCACTAGTCATAGGCCTCTAGTCCAAGAAACAATCTTCAACCATCACTCTCTGCTTCCTATCATTGAGCCAATTTTGAATCCAATTAGCTAGCTCTTCCTGGTTTCCTTCCACCTAACTTTACCTGCATTTCACTCAATCTAGTCTACTGTATTTGCTGCTCACAATGTGGTCTCCTCTACATTGGGTGAACATAGAACAGTACAGCACAATACAGGCCCTTCGGCCCACGATGTTGTGCTGACCTATTATCCTATTCTCAGATCAAACTACCCTGCATACTCTACATTTTACTATCATCCATGTTTCTAACCAAGAGTTGCTTAAATGTCCGTAACTCCACTACCACCGCTGCAGTGCATTCCACGCACCCACCACTCTCTGGGTAAAGAACCTACCTCTGACATCTCCCCTATACCTTCCGCCAATCACCTTAAAATTATGCCCCTCGTAATAGTCATTTCTGCTCTGGGGAAAAGGTCTCTGGCTATCTATGCCTCTCATCATCTTGTACGCCTCTATCAAGTCACCTCTCATCCTTTTATGCTCCAATGAGAAAAACCATAGCTCCCTCACCCTTTCCTCATAAGAACTGCCCTCCAGTCCAGGCAGCATCCTGGTAAATCTCCTCTGCACCTTCTCTGAAGCTTCCACATCTTTCCTATAATGAGGTGACCAGAACTGAACACAATATTCCAAGTGTAGTCTAACCAGGGTTTTATAGAGCTGCAGCATAACCTCACAGCTCTGAAACTGAATTCCTCTGCCAATGAAAGCCAACACACCATACACCTTCTTAACAACCCTATCAACTTGGGTAGCAACTTTGGGGATCTAGGGACGTGGACCCCAAGATCTCCCTGTTCCTCCACGCTGCCAAGAATCCTGCCATTAACCCTGTATTCTGCATTCAAAAACACTGGGTGATCACTTTGCAGACTACCGACGTTCTGTCCGCAAAAAAGACACTGAGCTTCAAGTTGCTTGCCACTTCAACACATCTCCTTGTTCCCCAGCCAAAATCTCTGTTTCAGTGCTCCAACAAACTCAGTGCAAGCTGGAAAAACAGCACCTCATTTTCCATTTGGGACCTCTACAGCCTTCTGGACTCAAAACCAATTTGAACAATTTTAGGGCTTAAGGGACCTTCTCCCATGTCCTTAACCCAAACCCCATACAGCAGGCCTTGTTACCACATGGTCCGTTTTCACACAACCCATTGTTAGCCACTAATAGTTCCCATTAGTAACTATTCATTCTCTTAGACTGATCGTTATCCACTCTTCTGTGTGTCCAACTGTTCTTCTCTTTCTTTGGGCTCTATCGTCAGTTATTGTTTACTCCTTAACCACTCCCCCATCCTATCTTCTGTATAGAAAACAATTTTTCCTAGCTATGATCAGTTCTGGGGAGGATTACTGGACCTGAAACGTTAACTCTGATTTCTCTCCACTGATGCTGCAAACCTGCTGAGATTTCCAGCAATTTCTGTTTTTGTTAAATTGGTGAAATCAATATTCAATTTATGCTAATCAGCCCTGTGATCTACATAAATATATTATATGAATTAACTCCAGTAAGGCCAATTTTTAAAATTTGAAGATATTAAACCTAATGACCTCACTGCTGCAACCTATTTAACTAAATCCACCTCCAGGCAAATGGGGAGCCAACAGAATGAGTCTGGGGCAAAATGCAGTTCTAAGAAATTCCAAGCTTACCTGATCAACCTGAACAAAACATTAAACCCTGGAAGTTGCTGCTTCCAAATGGAGCACTGATGTGTTTCATAGCATGCCAGTATCCGAATTGTCAGCTACAAGTATATTGTTGTTTTAAATATCATACTTCACCTTGCTAAACTTGCAGCTGTTCATTTGTGTGCTTTGATTTAGGTAAAATCCAGAACATTCTGCCAGAGGGAATTATTACTCCGTTAACAAAGCTTGTTCTTGTAAATGCCATCTACTTTAAAGGGAAGTGGAACAGAAAATTCTCTAAAAATGACACATATATAAAATCATTCTGGCTAAACAAAGTAAGTTGTTCTGGTGATAAAATTATTGTAAATTGAATTTTATATCTTTTTACTCTGTCAAATTTATATGGATGTTAATTATTCATAACTTTCTTCTCAGAGAGAAACTAAGCCAATAACCATGATGTCCCAGGAAGGAGAATTTTACTTTGGTTATATTGAGGAACTCCAAACCAAAGTTCTGGAACTCCCTTATGTCCAAAATGAGCTAAGTTTGATTATCTTACTGCCTGATGGCATCAATGATAACTCTACTGGACTGGAACAGGTAACTATGACAGTACGATATGGACTTAGTATGTTAGCATGAAATGAATTTGGATTGGTTGATGTAGAAATAACAGGGGAAGAAAATGCTTGTGGGTATAATCTACTGGGTCCCTAACATTAGCTGTTCTGTAGGATGGAGAATAATTCAAAAGATAAGGATGGCAGGTAAAAAAGCAATGCATTAATCATGCGTGATTTTAGTCTTCATGTAGATTGAGAAAATCAGATTGGCGGAGATAGCCATGTGGAAGAAATCATAGGGTAAATTTGGGACAGTTTCCTGGAACAATATGTTGTGGATCCAACCAGGGATCCAACCCGTTTTGGTTCGGGTAATGAGGCAAGTTTAACAAATTATCTTAGAATAAAACAACCTCTAGGGAACAATGACCATAACATGATAGAATTCAGCATTCAGTCTGAGCATGAAAAACTTGGGTCAAAAATAACTGCTAAAATTAAGCATGGGAATGAGGGCAGAGCTAGCTGGAGTGGACTGGGAAGGGGATTTAGTAGAAAAGACAGTTGATGAACAATGGCAGCCATTTCAACAGTTAGTGCCTTAACAGCAAAGATTTATCCCAGTAGGAATAAGGATTCTAGAAAGGGGATAAACTGACTATGGTTAACCAGGGAAGTTAAGAACAGTATCAAGTTCAATAAAAACATAAAATGTGTCACAAATCAAAGGAGTGGGGAAAAAAGCTGACGAAATATGACCAAAAAGATGATGAGGAAGCAAATAAATTGCAAGGGCAAATGGACAAGTAAATTAACAATATACAGTGAGAGTTTCTTTAAATATACAAAAAGAGAGAGGCAACAATGAACATATAACCCTTAGAGTACGAATATGGGCAAATAATGATGCAAAGTCAGAAAATGGTTGAATAGTTGAATAAATAATTTGCATTGGTCTTCACCTTGCAGCACACTAATACCATTCCAAAAATTTTAAATTATCAAGGGGGTCTAAAAACAGAATGGGGGAAATAGAGGAAATAAACACAATAATTAACACCAGAACAAAAGTACTAGAGAAACTAATGGAGCACCGTGGGACCAATAAGTTCCCTGGATCTGATTTTAAAAGCTAGCAATCTTCTAAGAATCCTTAGACCAGGAAATGTCCCAGAGGATTGAAAAATGCAAGGGAGACAAAAAACAAGCAATTACAGTCTAGTTAGCTTAACATCTGTTATTGGGAAAATGTTAGAGTCCATTATAAAGGTTATAATAGCAGAGCATTTAATATAAAACCTAGAACAGTACAGCACAGGAAAAGGCCTTTCACCTTACTATTTCTGCTCCGACCATGAAGCCATTCCGAACTAATCACATCTGCATGCACATGGTCCATACCCCTGTAGTCTCTGTCTGTTCAAGTGTCTGTCTGAAAGCCTGTCAAATGTTGCTGTTATATCTGCTTCTACCACCTCTCATGACAGCACATTCCAGGTACCTACCATCTTCCATGTAGAAATGCATAACATAATTAAGCAGAGTCAACATGATTTCATGAAGAGAAAATCAGGCCTGACAAATTTATTTACAAATTTATTCTTTGAGGAGATACTAGACAGTGTAGATAAAGGGGAACCAGTAGATGAACTGTATTTGGATTACCAAAAGGTGATGGATAATGTACTGCACATAAGGCTACTAAATAATATAAGACCCCATGGGTGTAGTACGTTAGCATGGACAGAGGATTTGCTAAATAAATAAAGACAGACAGCGGAGATAAAGGCATTTACAACTTACAGCTAGTGGGGTACCTTTTGTCACTCAACACTGTCCCTGACCATAAAAATCAACACTGGGTCCCTGGACAACATGGGCCATTGCTCATACATTGGCAGCCTCCTCTTGGTGTGAGCAGACATTGATGATGAAATATAACATTGACTTCAGTGTGCCAGTGCGGCCTTCAGATGCCAGAGAAACAGGGTGTTCGGAATCCAAGACCTCAAACCTAGCACAAAGGTCATGGTCTATGGAGCAGCTGTAGACTTCACCCTCCTGTTTGCATCAGAAACATGGACCATGTAGCGTAGACACCTCAGATCTCTGGACAAATGTCACTGTTGCTGCCTTTGCAAAATCCTGCAAATCCACCAGCAGGATAGGTGTATGCGTGTAACTGTTCTCTCCCAGGCTACTAACCCCAATATTGAAGCAGTAGACATTCACAACCAGCTGCAATGGGCAGACCACAATGTCTGCATACCCAAAACAGACTCCCTAAACAAGTGCTGTGCTCCAAGTTTTGTAATGGTAAGCGATCACTATGAGGGCAGAGGAAATGCCTCAATGATATCCTTAAAACCCCCTTCAGCAAATGCAACATCCCCACTGACGCTTGGGAATCACTTGACCGAGAATGCACAATCTGGAAAAGAAACATCCATGAACACACCAACTACTTCGAGTGTCATCGTGTGAAGCTCAAGTGCAAACAGTGGAAAGAATTCGCAGAATCCAAAATGACCCACCCATCCATCTCTTCAAACACCACCTTTCCCTCCTGTTGCAAAGTTTGCAACTCCAAGATTAGACTATTCAACTACCAGAGAACCCCACTTCCCTGGAGCCTCTGCAAGTCATGCTCGACCCTGAGGAACTGCCAAAGAAGAACTGGATTGCCACAGGGATCAGTGTTGGGGCCATAATTAATTGCAATACATTTTAATGACTTGGATGCTGAAAATGAATGTACCATGACCAAGTTTGAGGGTGTGATTATGAGCAAGTGAGGTAGACGGATAAAGGAGGTAGTGCTGCAGGAGCCTCAGCCCTTGTCTTTGGCCAACAGGTACGAGATTCTTGCTGGTTGTGTGATCAAGAGCTGGGACTATAGAGAAAATGAGAAAACTGACTCTAGCACTATAGTACATGCAAAAGCGGGGTCTGGGGTGTTAATTGAGGATAATAATAGCTAATTGCATTTGGGGCTCATATAGTCAGGGGATTAGACACTCTCTTCTTTGGTCAGGATTAACAGTCCCACAAGTGGTGGTGCCTGCTTGATTCCTGGGTTCAAGATATTGCATCTTGGCTGCAGAGGACCTTTGAGTGGGAGGGGAAAAGTTCACTTGTTGTGGCGGAGTAGAATCATGGGGCTGTAATTGCTGACTGCTGCTCCCAGTTCTTATGTTTGTGGATGACCCAAAAATAGATGGGAAGGCAAATATGATGACAGAAGGAGGGGTATAGACAGGATAATTGAATGGGCTAAAACTTGGCAGATGTAATAAACATGTTATTGACCAGAATAGACACCCTCAAAATATTTTGTAAAGATCGCCTAGTCCCTAACTTTTTCTTATTTTAAAGGTAAATGTGAAGCGCATGTGCCAGGTGTGCTGTGATTGGTCAAGCCACTTGATGTTAAGCAAAACACAATTTATTTAAACACTTCAGTTAAAATACAAACAAAAGAAAGAGAAATTTAGAATAACTTAACTATTGGAAAATTTAACCAAATAATAGATGTAGTACCTACTACTAATTAACTGTTCCAAAATAGTAACATCCCATAAACACACCCCTTGGTAAAAAGGTAAATTCAGACACAGATTCTTACATGCATTTGTCCAATCCAGGAGGAAACAACATCAAGAAAGATTTGAAAGAAAGTAGCAGCTAGGAATCATTCACTGAAGCTTCTGACTCTTCTGGGACCCCAAACAGCTTTTGACTTCTAAAGCTAAAACCAAACTAGAAAGCCTCTCCCATTCAAGCTGCTTCCATTGTTCCAACCATTTAAAAAAAACCTAAAGGCCTACTAAGTTGTTTACTTAGGCTGTCTCTTGTAGCTAGTTTTGTGCTTCTGCCTTCACAAACTTTCTTCAAAAAAAACCCAGGACAAAATAACCTTTTTAAAGTGAAAGCTTCATTACAAACATTTGAGGTATCTGTGAGGTTATGCACTTGGCAGGAAGGATAGATGAGTTGAGTATTATTTAAATAGGGAAAGACTGAAAAATGCTGTAGGTTCCTAGTGCAAAACTCACAAAAAGCTAGCATCCAATTTTGGATGGAAATTGGGTAGAAGGGTCTAGGCCCGAAACAGCAGCCTTTTTGCTCCTATGATGCTGCTTGGCCTGCTGTGTTCATCCAGCCCTGCACCTTGTTGTCTTGGATTCTCCAGCATCTGCAGTTCCTACTATCTCTGAGTCAAATGGAATGTTGGGTTTTATTTCATAGGGAATGAAGTGTAATAATAGGAAGGTTTTATAAAAATAAATCAAGGCACTAGTTAGACCACTGAAATATTGTGAACAATCTTGGTCTGTTTACTTCAGGAAAGGTATATTGGCATTGGAGGTAATCTGGAGAAGGTTCACTAGGTTGATCTCTGGTGTCTCATGAGGAAAGGTTCAGTAGGTTGGACTTGTACTCATTAGAGTTTAGAAGAATGAGAGGAGTTCTTATATAGCCATTATCAGATTCTTCAGCGGCTTGTTAGGGTAGATGTAATGAGAATCTGCTCCCCCCACCCCCACCACCACCACCACATAGGAGAGCCTAGGACCAGTAGGCATAATCTCAGAGTTATAAATTGCCACTTTCGACAAAGATGAGAAGGAGTTTTTCTTGAGTGTAGTGAATCTATCAAATCCTTACTGCAGATGGTTTTCTAGGCTGGATCATTAAGTATCTGCATATTTCTAATCAATAATGGAATATAGGTTTATGGGGATAAAACATGAAAGTGGAGTTGAGGATTATCAGATTAGCCACGATTTCATTAAATGACAGAATGGACCTGTTAGCCAAATGGTGCTGTTGCTACATCTTATGGTCTTCATGAACAAGGGTCTGATTTGGTTGGCCACAGTCACAATTTATAGAAACATAGAAAATATAGAAGATAGGAGCAGGAGGAGGCCATTCAGCCCCTTGGGCCTGCTCTGTTATTCACCACAATCAGGGCTGATTGTTCAATTCAGTAGTCTAATTCTGCCTTCTCCCTATAACCTTGATCCCATTTGCCCCAAATGCTATATCTAGATGCCTCTTTAATACATTCAATGTTTTGGCATCAACTACTTCCTGTGGTAATGAATTCCATAGGCTCACCACTCTTTGGGTAAAGAAATGTCTCCTCATCTCTGACCAAAATGGCCTACCCTGAATCCTCAGACTGTGACCCCTAGTTCTGGACGCACCTACTATTGGAAATATCCTCCCTGCAGCTACCCTGTCCAGTCCTGTTAAAATTTTGTAAGTTTCTATGAGATCCCCCTGACTCATCTGAACTCCAGCAAAAACAATCCTAACCTATTCAATCTCTCCTCATAAGTCAGTACTGCCATTCTGGAATCAGCCTGGTAAACCTTCTCTGCACTCGCTTGAGAGCAAGAGCATTCTTTCTCAGAAAATGAGACTAAAACTGCATACAATATTCTAGGTGTGGCCTCATCAAGGCCCTGTACAACTGTAATAACACATCCCTGCTCCTGTATTCAAAACCTTCCTCAATGAAGACCAACATACCATTTGCCGCCTTTACCATCTGCTGCACCTGCAAGCTTAACTTCAGCGACTCATGCACAAGGACACCCAGGTCCAACTGTTTAATGTGGAAGGTTTTCTTGGGGTCTGGGATGGAGATGAGGGGGAGGTGTAGGGGCAGGTGTAGCACCTCCTGTGGTTGCAGGGAAAGG
>NC_063333.1:106865509-106912308 GCF_021869965.1 Rhincodon typus | reverse complement strand
TACTGGCTCCATCCCCGCCTCTTCGACCTGTTTGTTTCCTCTCCACCTATCCTCTCCTCTATCCCTCTTCTATCCGCCTCCCACTCTCTCCCTATTTATTTCAAAACCCCCTTCCCCTCCCCCTTTTCTGATGAAGGGTCTCGGCCCGAAACGTCAGCCTCTCTGCTCCTATGATTCACCTTAGTCAGTACAGTTTGATTACTCACTCATTCTTTTTAGACGTAAGCACATCATTTGTTCATTCATGCAGAGTTTTGGAAAGAATGGTATAATTAACCATCACAAAACTGGGATTTCACAATGGAATGATTTTATAAAAATGTCAAATAATCTTATAAAACTCAAAGGTGCTAAATGAACTATTTTTCAGTATTTTGTTTAAAGATACTTGTGTATGTTAAAGGGTGCTGACCTGAACTTTGAAAATAAAATTATCTTTACATTCTTGTTTGCAAACCGTGGAAAATGCTTTACCCTGTTGTGAAATTCCAATCATTTGACAAGCAAGTGAATTGGGAGAGCCACTTCCTGAAATTTCCCTCATTTCCCTCACTTTCCCTCATACTCAAGTGATGAGAAAATGTCAGTGAAATTACACACTACTAATCAGATAATTACAAACCAAGTAACAGTGCTAAATCATATTGATTCTAAAGACACATGTACTTTTTATTTCAGGTATCAGCCCAGAGGTGAGACGTTCACATGTTGATTTTCTGCAGTACAGGCCCCATCATTAAACAGTGCAGAGAGGATTTTCAAAGTGGCCCACAAGCCAGTCAAGCAGTGGCCTGGTAACTGGATTCAATTAATCCATCAGCAATCTTCCAGAGTCTTCCATCACCTCTGCATTTCCTGTTCCACAGTTAGAGCAAGATGACCATCAACATTAACCCCAGATTCCATAAACTATCATGGCTTCAGGCAAAAAAAGGTCAAGAAAACCTACAATCGATAATGAGATAACAAGGTGTAGAGCTGGATGAACACAGCAGGCCAGACAGCAGAGGAGCAGGAAAGCTGACGTTTCGGGTCTGGACCCTTCTTCAGAAATGAAGGAGGGGAAGGGGACTCTGAAATACATAGAGAGAGGGGGAGAGGCGGATGGAAGGTGGATAAAGGAGCAGATAGGTGGAGAGGAGACGGACAGGTCAAGGAGGCGGGGATGGAGCCAGTAAAGGTGGCAATCAATCAGTCATTGCATTGATCATAACAGCAGGGAGGTAATATTGGAGCTGTACAGAACTTTGTTTAGGCCACAGCTGGAGTACTGTGTGAAGTTCTGGTTGGCTTACTGAGGAAGGATGTGATTGCACTGGTTGGGGTGTATAGGAGATTCACCAGGATGTTGCCTGGGATGGACCGTTTTAGCGATGAAGAGCAGCTTGACAGGCTCGGGTTGTTGTCTTCAGAGCAAGGCAAGCTAAGAGGGGTCCTGATTGAGGTGTATAGATTATGAGGGGCATGGATAAGGAGAATAGAAAGCAGCTGTTCTACTTAGTTGAAGGGTTAACAACAAAGGGGCATAATTTTAAGGTGAAGAGCAGTAGGTTTAGAGGGTATTTGAGGAAAATATTTTTTTCAATCAGAAGGTGTGGGAATCTGGAATGCACTATTTGGGAAGGTAGGAGAGGCCAGAAATATGGATATGGATTTGAAATGTCATAATATTCAAGGCTATGAGACAAGTGCTGAAAAGCAGACTAGTATAGACATGTCAGCACAGATTTGATGGGCTGAAGGTTCTCTTCTGTATTGTATGACTCTATGACTCTCGATGACATAGAAACTATACTGCTGCACAGTTTCACTGTCATAACATTTCATGTTTTGTAAAACTTAGAAGACGAAGAAAGAATTGTATTAGCTTAATGACTGGGGATCTTTCATTAATGAAAGCACAACATTGATTAAGGAAAATTAGGCATAACATCCAATTAAAACATGTGGTAGTGGGGAATTAAACAGAAAACGACTTCAGGCCCTTTAGCAAAGAAAATGTGGTGCTATCTGTAGCACACCTTTCACACAAATCATGAAAAGCTTCTGACAATAGAATTATGAAATGTTAAACTTTTCAAAATCATGTGCGGACCGGACAGATAGATAGGGAGAAGCTGTTGCTACTCATTGAAGAGAAAAGTACGAGAAGGCATAGATTTAGAGTGATGTGCAAACAAAGCAGCGATAGAGTGAGAAAAAGCTTTTCACAGAGATTAGGTAGGATATGGAATACACTGCCTGGAAATGTGGCAGAGGCAGGATCAATTAAGGCACTCAAGAAGACATTGGATGATTTCTTGAATAGACATGATGTGCAGGTATATGGGGAAAAGATTGGCACTATGTCATAGTGCAGGCATGATGAGCCGAATGGTCACCTTCTGCACTGTAACAATTCAGCAATTCTGTGAATTATTATACTTTTAGTTTTGAGTTTTAGGCATTTTTGATAAAGCTACATTTACGATTTATCTCTACTAAGAGGAGGTAACAATTTCCTTTTCCAATTGATTGGCTTTCTAAAACTCATCAAATAGTCAACAACATAATTCTAAAGATTTATTTTGCATACATCAGACCAAGTAATGGTAGCTGATCGCCTTCCTTGAATGACATGGAAATATCAGTTTGATTTTTATCTGCCAGACTTCATGTTTTCTTTTCGAGTGGCAGCTGGTGGATTGCTAGTGAACCTAACCACCTCCCGTTAACTTGGCTTTCAATGGCATGGTGCATGTTTTACTGGCATTACCATTGCTGAATCCCCACCATCAATATCCTGGGGAAAATCATAGACCAGTAACTAGACTTGATCAACCACATAACTACTGTGGCTACAAGAGCAAGTCAGAAGCCAGGAAACCTACAGTGAATAACTCAATTCCTGACTTGCCAAATCTAGTCCAAGGCAAAACTCAGGAGTGTGATGGAGTACACTCCCCTTATCAGGATACATTCAGCTCCAAAACACTCAAGAATTTCAATACTATCCAGAGAAAAAGCAGCCCATTTAACTGGCAGCCTGTACATCACCATAAATATTCACTCCTTCCACCATTCTATACAATGGCTGTAAGTATGTACCATCTACAGAAGATGAAATGCAACAACTCACCAAGCCTCCTTCAACAACATCTTCAACACTCACAATCTCTACCAGCTAGGATGACAAATCATAGTTGCATAGGAACACTTACACGTTTAATTCTGACCTATAGAACACATTATCCTGGCTTGGAACTGTACTTACCACTGAATAAAAATGCTGGAACTCCCTCCTGAATATTTGTAATTGTCCATTTGGACTGCAGTAATTCAAGACGACAGCTCACCATCAGCATCTCAAGGCTAGTTAGAGATGGGCAATAAGTGCCAATCTAGCCATGATGCCCATATCCCCAGAACAAATAGAAAAAAATTGCACAATATTTTATACTCAGATTCAAAACTAGTAACAGCTTAGTGCCTTAACAACGCAACATAGGCATAGTTGCCAGTCTGTCAAGAGGCCTTCTAGGACCAGAAGTGGTTGACGGCATCCAGCAAAACATCTGCAGTTTCCACAATTGAACATTAGCAACTTTCCACTTAGCGTATTGCAGCCTCTGGCGTAGCTCTAAAAGGTACACGTACAATGGAAGCTGGAAAAACAGCACAAAGGGAATACACAAGTGGAATTGATTAAATTTTCTATGGATTATTGAAAATTTCATTGTGTAAAGTTAGTATGGAATGTTTATATAATGGTGCTGTTGTTGCTAACTGAGAGACTATGGGGGTTGCATACAGGTTAACCAGAGTTGAATTAGGTATTTACAAAAAAGAAATGTGCCTCGTCCTTCTCTTCCACATCATGATCCATATTCTCTTCCAGCTTTTCCTATACCTTTCATCCATTTACTCTATCTCAATGTCTTCCTGCGACTCCTCCTGATCCACCTTTAATTCTAAATTAAACCAAACTACAGATGCTGAAGATCTGGAACAAAAACAGAAAATTCTGGAGAAACTCAGCAGGTTTGGCAGCATCTGCAGAAAGAAAGCAGAGTTAATGTTTCAAGTCCAGTGACCCTTCTTCAGAACTGATGGTAGCTAGGAATAGGTGGTGTAAGTGCTGATAACAGAATGGGAGGGAAACAGGGTGAGCTGATAGGTGGAGATGGAGCCCAGAGAGAGAATGACAGACAAGGGGATAGTTAATAGTAAGTGAGGGAGGAAAGAAAGCTAATAATGAATTAGATGGAAATGGGTTGGCTGTGCTGGAAGCAATCCATGTGAAGATAGGGCCCGGACTGTGGGGGTGGCTAAAGGTCATGGAATGAGATGTTCAGGCTCTAAAATTATTTAATCTGATATTGAATCCCGAAGCCTGCAGTGTCCCTAAGCAGGAAATGAGATGCTGATCTTCTAGTTTGCAAAGATCCTTGCTAGAGCACTTGCAGCAGGGCCAAAACAGACATGTTGGCCAGGAAATGCATGAAGTGGCAGGCAACTGGAAACTTGGGGTCATTTTTTTTGTGGA
Source organism: Rhincodon typus (assembly GCF_021869965.1). Lineage (NCBI taxonomy): Eukaryota > Metazoa > Chordata > Chondrichthyes > Orectolobiformes > Rhincodontidae > Rhincodon > Rhincodon typus. The sequence goes on along the minus strand of NC_063333.1, from coordinate 106,907,783 downwards.
CAGAACATAGACATTCTGCAAAGCTAGACTAGATTGAGTGAAGCGCAGATAAATTGCTGCTGCACCTGGAAGGCATGTCTGGGGCCTTGGATAGTGAGGAGGTAAATGGACAAGTGTTGCACCTTCTCTGCAGGTGGCACAGTGGCTCAGTAGTTAGCACTGCTGCCTCACAGTGCCAGGAACCCAGGTTTGATTCCACCCTCAGGCGACTGTCCGTGTGGAGTTTGCACATTCTCCCCATGTCTGCGTGGGTTTCCTCTGGGTGCTCTGGTTTCCTCCCACAGTCCAAAGATGTGCAAGTTACATGCACATGCTAAGTTGCCCATAGTGTTCAGGGGAGTGTAGGTTAGGTGGGTTATAGGGGGATGGGTCTGGGTGGGATGCTGTGAGGGTCGGTGTGGACTTGTTGGGCCGAAAGGTCTGTTTCCACACTGCATGGATTCTATGATTGCATGGGAAGTGCTGTGGGGTATGGGGAGGTATTGGAAGTGGAGGACTAGAAAATCAAATAGCTCCATCTTGATAAAGAGATGTCTGCTCACATGCCTGACCAGTCACTGAACACAGTGTTAAATATCATGGATGATAAACCACCACTCCTTTCCACCAATGCTATCTCTGAGAATTAAGCTCCAGAGTTGTTTATTCTGGCTGTTGGTGGGGATATTTGTGGAGATTTTCTACACTCTTTGAAGTTGAATTTTCTAAACCATGGGTTAAACTAGTGAAAGAAGTTGCAACCAGACATGAGAGGCCTGACTAGGGCTTCCTCTGGAATTTGAAAGTTACTGGCAAATGAAGCTGGTCACACAGAACAAAGAAATCTGTGGAAAAGGGAGCAGAAGGATGGAAACTGGAGCTGGTGTTTGATCATTGTCTTTAAGAATCAATTCTCTTACTTCAGTGTCAGTGAGGACCTGGGCATTCATCTTCTTTGCTTCATAAAGAAAGTACCACCTGCAATCCACCAGCGACTGCAGACACGATTGCATCCTGAAAGCTGAAAAGAACACCGTTACCTTTTGTTGTCAAGGTGACTATGTGTCTTAGCTTATCTGCCTCTGTCAGTTTCAGGAGATAGAAGCAGGTTTCCAGTAGACTCCTGGACAAGGGACATCACTAAGGTCCTTTATACAGTGTGAAACATTAAAAGCTCATTCCCTTGTGAATATACATGACGAGAACATAAGAAATAGAAGTAGGAATAAGTCATTGGTACCTCTTCAGTTTGTTTCACCTTTCATGGCTGATCATTTGCCTTGACTCCACCATTCCATCCTCTCTCCAAATGCCTGGATCTTGTGGCTGTGCAAAAATCTACCAGCCTCTTCTTGCATTTACTCAACGATTGAGAATTTTGCAAGTAGAAAATTCCAAAGATTTATCACAACTATTTGAATGAATACATTTTTCTTTAACCAAGTTCTAAATGGCTGACCCCAAATTCCGACAATGTGAGATTTAGTTCTAGATGTCCCAGAAAAGGAAAACAGTTATACATTTCAGAAAAGAATATTCATGTAGATATTATGGCATCCAGCTAACTGGGAAGGTAGTGCAGGGTACATGTCACCTCTAGATTGGACACCAAGGGTTGTAGCTGTACAGGCTGATTCTTGAATGTAAGTCCCTTAAACAGCTTGTCCAGATGTATGGAATTGGCCCAAAGTTGATTGATGTGATATTTCACTTCTGGTAAGTTCCCTTTTCTGCTACCTTGTCATTTCTTTTGTCCTCTGCTTTATCTATGCTGTTATGAACTGCTTGTCATAGAGTCATTGAGTTATACAGCATGGAAGTAGACCCTTCTGTTTAACTCATCCATGGCGACCACATATCCTAAATTGAACTAATCCTGTTTGCCAGCATTTGGCCCATATCCCACTAAACCCTTCCTATTCCTATACCCATCCAGATGCCTTTTAAATGTTGTAATTGTACCAGTGTCCACCACTTCCTCTGATCGCTCACTCCATATAAGTACCACACTCTGTATGAAAAAGTTGTCCCTTATGTCCCTTTTAAATTTTTCCTCTCTTACCTTAAACCTATGACCTCTAGCTTTGGACTCACATACCCCGGGCAAAAGACCTTGGTTATTCACCCTATCCATGCCTGTCATGATTTCATAAACCTCTATGAGTCACCCCTCAGCCTCTGACGCTCCAAGGAAAATAGTCCCACCCTATTTAGCTTCTCCCTATAGCTCAACCCTCCAACCCTGGCAACATCCTTGTAATTCTTTTCTGAACCCTTTCAAGTTTCACAATATCCTTCCTATAGCAGGGAGACCAGAACTGAACACAGTATCCCAAAAGTGGCCTAATCAATGTCCTGTACAGCTGCAACATGACCTCCCAACTCCTTTACTCAATGTATTGACCAATAAAGGCAAGTATACCAAACATCTTCTTCACTGTCCTGTCTACCTGTGACTCCACTTTCAAGGAACTGTGAGCCTGCACTACAAGGTCTCTTTGTTCAGCAACTCTCCCCAGGACCTTACCATTAAGTGTATAGGTCCTGCCCTGATTTTCCAAAATGCAGCACCTCACACTTAACTAAATTAAACTCCATCTGCTGCTCCTCAGCCCACCTGCCCATCTGATCAAAGTCTCATTGTACCTCGAGGCAACCTTTTTTGCTGACCACTACACATCCAAGTTTAGAGTCATCGGCAAACTTACTAACCATACCACCTGTATTCATGTCCAAATCATTTATATAAATGACGAAAAGCAGTGAAATCAGCACCATCCTTGTGCCACACCACTGGTCACAGGCCTCCAGTCCAAAAAGCAACCTTCCACCACCACCCTCTGTCTTCTACCTTCAAGCCAGTTCTGTATTCAAATGGTCTACCAGGCTACCATGCGGAACCTTTTCAAACGCCTTACTGAAGTCCATATATGTCATGTCCACCACTCTGCCTTCATCAATGCTCTTCAATAGTTCTTCAAACTAAACTCAATTTAGTTAGTGACACACGATTTTCCACACACAAAGCCATGTTGACAATCCTTAATCAGTCCCTTCTTTCCAAATACATGTAAATCCTGTCCCTCAGGATCCCCTCTGACAACTTGCCCACCACTGATGTCAGGCTCGCAGGTCTATTGTTCCATAGCTTTTTGTTACTATATTTCTTAAATAATGGCACGACATTAGCCAAACTCCAGTGTTCTGGCACCTCACCTATGACTATAGATTATACAAATATCTTAGCAAGAGGACCAATCAGTTCCCGAGCTTCCCACAAAGTTCTAGCATACACTTGATCAAGTACCAGGGATTTAACCACTTTCCTTAATAGCAGTACACTCAAAAAATGAAGGCCATCAGTTTAATTGGGAAGAGGTAACCATTGTAGCCCAAGCCAAACATAGACACGCACGGGAATTCCTAGAGGCATGGTTCTCCACTCATAATACAATCAACAAACATAGAATTAGAGCCCATATATCAAACCCATACAGATTAAAACCGGAAATGACACTACTCAGCGTAACGGACCAGACAGTATAAATTCCAAGCAGAGTAGAACATCGCTTCATCGGAGGTCTCACTGTTGATGTTACCTAGCATGGTGATGAAACGTCGGAACGAAAACAAGCCAGCTCAGCAAGCAAGTCAACAACCACACCCTCAACTCGAGCTACAAATCTTTGCTAAAACTTTAAAAGGTCAAAGGGTCACACAACTGATGAGGATGCATTAAAAAAAACTTAGGATGATGCTATTAAATCTTTAATCAGCTAGAAGGTTTCAGTTGATTAATATGTACATGAAAATCCCTGAATTCCTCTCAAGTCACTTTCCTAAGAGAACTAAAAGCTTTATTGGTGTAAAGAAGAGGTGACATATCAGGTCAGACGATGCATGTTAGGTGTGAGGCCTTGTCTAGAATCTGTTTGTGTTTTGGTTTGGAGCCCAGCTGGTTTTATTTCTAAAGTATGAATTCATAAAACACCACACTGACTGACAGTCTATAAATTGTATACTTTTTGAATAAAATAGAATATATCTGAAAATACAAATTCACCCCATGGATATGTGCGCGCGTGCGAGAGAGGGAGCGCGGGCGTGTGCACGAGAGAGGGTGGGGGGGAAGAGAGAGAGAGCACGAGTGAGGGAGCGAGCGAGTGTGTATGTACGTGTGTGTGTAGTGTGTGCGCGAGAGCGTATAGTGTGGTGGGGTCACCTGTAGTGCGACATGAACACAAGATCCCACTTGAGGCCATCCTCATGGGTACTGAACTTGGCTATCAGTCACTGGTCAGTGACTCTGCATTGTTGTGTATCCGAAAGTCTGCCTTGGAGGACATTTGCCGGAAGGTCCGAGGCGAACGTCCTCAACTACTGAAGTGTTCCCCCACTGGGAGGGAGCATCCCTGTCTGGCAATTGGTACGTGGTGTCCATTCATCCATTGTTGGAGCATCTGCATGATTTCACAAATGTAGCATGCCTCGGGGCATCCTTGCCTGCAGCATATGAGATAGAAAACGTTAGCCAACTCACATGAGTATCTGCCTTGCACATGGTGGGTGGTGTGATGGTAGTGTCCATGTCGAAGAACTGACATGTCTTGTGGGCATTGCCAGGACAGGGTTGTATAGTGTTATGATCAATGTTGTCCTCAAGGCTGGGTAGTTTGCTGTGAACAATGGTCTGTTTAAGGTTTGGCAGTTGTTTGAAGGAGAGAAATGGGGGCGTGGGGAACATCTTAACGAGGTGCTCATCATCACTGATAATGTGTTGAAGGCTGCGAAGAACATGGTGTAGATTCTCCGCTCCCGGAAAGTACTGGACAATGAAGGGTACCCTATTGGACATATCCTGTGTCTGTCTTCTGATGAGGTCATTACAGCTTTTCATGTCAGAACTAGCAATCAATGGGTTTAGCATCATAACCCGTTCCTATGAGGACATCATTCAACACCTTCAGGTGTCCATCGCATTCCTCCTCATCTGAGGAGATCCTGAGTATGTGTAGGGCTTGTCCACAGAGGATGGCTGTTTTGATATGTTTAGGGTGGACGCTAGAGAAGTGCAGTAGCATGCGTTATCTGTAGGCTTTCAGTAGCATGAAGTATTGAGGTATCTGTCCCTGATGGCTGTGTGTGTCCACGACACACACACACACACACACACACACACACACACACACACACACACACACAGAGTCAGTCAAAGTGGTATTTTATAAATTCCTACTTTAGAAGTAAAACCAGTCTGACTCCAAACCAAAACAGATTCCAAACAAGGCCTCACACCTAACATGCATTGTCTGACCTAAAATGTCACCTCTTCTTTACACTGACAAAAACATTCTGTTCCCTCAAATCAGTGACTTGAAAGGAATTCAGGGATTTACGTATACATATTAATCAATTAAAACCTTCGCACTGATTAAAGATTTAACAGCATCTTAGGTTTGTTTAATACATCCTCATCAGTGGTGTGACTCTATGATCTTTTACTTATAAATTCTGTGTCAGTACTACCTCTCTCACTAACACCTGAAGAAGGACTGAAGCTCCAAAAGCTTGTGTTTTCAAATGAACCTGTTGGACTATAATCTGCTGTTGTGTGATTTCTGACCTTATTTGCAGTGGTTGTCTATAGTATAATCCCAATAAAGTGATCATCTCTTTCTTATCTCTCAACTCCACCCAAATAAGTTCCCTGTATGTACACATACAGTCACAGAGTCATAGACAGTCATAGAGTAACACAGCATGGAAACAGGCCCAAACTGATCTATGCTGACCATGGTGCCCACTCAGCTAGTTCCAACTGGCTGCAATTGGTCCATATCCCTCTAAACCCATCCCATTCATGTACCTACCAAATGTTTTTTAAATGTTGCTATTGTACCTGCCTCAACCATTTTCTGTGGCAGCCCATTCCACATACACACCACTCTCTGCATGAAGAAGTTGCCCCTCAGGTCCTTCTTAAATCTTTCCCGTCTCACCTTAAACTTATGCCCTCTAGTTTTCAATCTCCCCATCTTTGGGAAGAAGATTATATGCATTCATCCTATCAATGCCCCTCATGATTTTATACACCTCAATAAGGTCACCCCTCATTCTCCTACGTTCTAAGGAATAATGTCCTATCCTGGCCAACTTCTCCCTATAACTCACTAGTCCTGGCAACATCCTCGTAAATCTTCTTTGCACACTTTCCAGTTTAACTATGTCTTTCCTATAAAAGGGTGACCAGAACTGTACACAAGACTCCAAGTGCGGCCTCACCAAAGACTTACACAACTGTAACATAACGTCCCAACTCACATACTCAATGCCTCGAACGATGAAGAACAGCACGCTAAATGCCTTCTTCACCACCCTGTCCACCTGTGACGCCATTGGTCATATGCTCAACTTCTGTTTCTGGATGTTAAAGTTGAGCGTATGACCAACGGGGAGACCCAAACCTCAGTATACAGAAAACCAACCCATACTGACCAAATCCTCAACTTACACAGCTACCACCCCGACGTCCACAAAACAGAGCTGCATTAGGACACCATTTAAATGGGCCAGGACACACTGCAACATCCCAGAGCTACGCAGGAAGGAGGAAGAGCACCTATGCAAAATCCTCACTATAAACAGATATCCCCGCAACTTCATCCACGATGCCTACTAAACAGACAACAACAGAAGGACACAGTACGCACTAACACACTGGCCACACTGCCCTACATCAAGAACGTATCAGAACTGACAACAAGACTCCTATGACCACTAGGAATCATGGTGGCCCAAAGGCCCACAAGCCCACAGCCACTCTATGACGAACACTTACAAGGATTAAAGACTCCATTCCCACTACATGCACAGCCAACATGTTTACCAAATACCTTGCAACGTCTGCCACAAACATTATATTGGACAGACAGGAAGGAAACTAGCCATCAGAATACATGAACATCAACTAGCAGCAAAACGGCACGATGAACTCTCCGTAATATCAGTACACTCAGACAATGAAGGCATCAGTTTAACTGGGACAACGTAATCATAGTAGCCCGAGCCAAACATACACACGCATGGGAATTCCTGGAGGCATGGTTCTCCACCCATAATACAATCAACAAACAGAATTGGACCCCATATACAAACTCATACAGATCAAATCCGGAAATGACACTACTCAGACGACGGATCGGACAGTATAAATTCCAAGCAGTGTAGATTAATGTCGCTTCACTGGAGGCTCCACTGCTAATGTCACCTAGCATAGTGATGAAACGTGTGAACGAAAATAAGCCAGCTAGGTGAGCAAGTCAACAACCTCAGTAATGATTGTTAAATGCTAACACAACTCTCTGGGGTAGTATGCTGGAAATCAAACCCTGCTGTTCCCAGGGTCATCACAAAAGTTAAAGCTTTTTTAAGTATGCAAAAATTCCTCAATTTACATGACTTTCAGACCCAGTTTGACAGAAAACATGGGCCAGGCTTCAGTACTTAACAAGAATTACTACTTATTAAAAGTAAGTAGAATCGAGCTACAGGTAAACAATTATGAACTGTCAGCATATAACACAACTAATTAAAACTCTAATCCCCTTACGAACACCCGCTTATATGCATTCACATACACACATATGCACGTGTACTAGAAAGGGAAAAAAAATGGGTTACGGATGGAGGGAAAAGTTTGATACAGCTCAGTGGTTGCTGTCCACAAAGTCTGATGAAGTAATTCTAATGTTTATTGTGCTAGTCAGAATGCTGTTTCTCAGTTGTCCTTCTTTGAGTGCTTTCATTGGTTTGCAAGAGGCACAGGATGGCTGGTTCACTTATAAAAATGTCTCTGAATTATCAATTAAAGGTTAGAGCTTGCCAGACCTGCTAAATTAAAGATGGACTGATTTTCTTCACATTTAAAATGGATTAATGTAGAGAATGGAGAGAGAGCTCTTGACTGGTGGAGACCGAATGGCTTCTCTATAACTCGTTCTTAGACCCAAGCCATTCAGTTACCTATGGAAAAATGGCAAGGTTATTGGCAGGAAGCAGATCTTTATCATCAAAACTGATCACTAATCCATAACCAATCCAAACCAATGAGCTTCTTGTCACCAACCAAAGCTCCATTTTAATACAACTGCTTGGATCCAGTGTGTCTGCAAACACAGCTGTAATTCAGCAGGCCAAGCAGCATCATAGGAGCAGAAAGGCTGACGTTTCGGGCCTAGACCTTTCATCAGAAAAGGGGGAGGGGAAGGGGGTTCTGAAATAAATAGGGAGAGAGTGGGAGGCGGATAGAAGATGCATAGAGGAGAGGATAGGTGGAGAGGAAACAAACAAGTCGAAGAGGTGGGGATGGAGCCAGTAAAGGTGAGTGTAGGTGGGGAGTTAGGGAGGGGATAGGTCAGTCGGGGGAGGACGGACAGGTCAAGGGGGCGGGATGAGGTTAGTAGGTAGGAGATGGAGGTGCGGCTTGAGGTGGGAGGAAGAACAGGTTAGGGAGGCGGGGACGAGCTGGACTGGTTTTGGGATGCGGTAGGGGGAGGGGAGATTTTGAAGCTTGTGAAATCCACATTGGTACCATTGGGCTGCAGGTCCCAAGCGGAATATGAGTTGCTGTTCCTGCAACCTTCGGGAACTCCCCCTCCCATTCCTCAGACGACATGTCCATCCTGGGCCTCCTGCAGTGCCACAATGATGCCACCCGAAGATTGCAGGAACAGCAACTCATATTCCGCTTGGGAACCCTGCAGCCCAATGGTACCAATGTGGATTTCACAAGCTTCAAAATCTCCCCTCCCCCTACCGCATCCCAAAACCACTCCAGCTTGTTCCCGCCTCCCTAACCTGTTCTTCCTCCCACCTATCCCCTCCTCCCACCTCAAGCCACACCCCCATCTCCTACCTACTAACCTCATCCCGCCCCCTTGACCTGTCCGTCCTCCCTGGACTGACCTATCCCCTCCCTAACTCCCCACCTACACTCACCTTTACTGGCTCCATCCCCATCTCTTCGACCTGTTTGTTTCCTCTCCACCTATCCTCTCCTCTATCCATCTTCTATCTGCCTCCCACTCTCTCCCTATTTATTTCAGAACCCCCTTCCCCTCCCCCTTTTCTGATCAAGGGTCTAGGCCCGAAACGTCAGCCTTTCTGCTCCTATGATGCTGCTTGGTCTGCTGTGTTCATCCAGCCCTGCACCTTGTTGTCTCGGATTCTCCAGCATCTGCAGTTCCTACTATCTCTAACAGCTGTAATTCAGCTGTACAAACAATATCCACAATCAGTATCAAATTAAATGCTTTCAATCCGTGCAGCAATCCTTAATTTTTTTAAAAAAATTTCTCATTTCAATCCTCAATTAAAGAGACACAAATAAAAAGACATAGTTTTTACAACAAAGTTTTGTTAACTCTAGTCATTAATGGGGGGTGGCGGGGGGGTGGCATTGGCCATTTATGTGAGACTGGACCTCAGCAGTTAGTTCTCAGGATTGAGGGCTGCCTACTGTGGGCAAGGCTGCAGTACAACTGTGAAGGAGAACTGAGGAAGTGTCACTGGACCTGAAACAGTAACTGATTTTTTTCTTACTGCTGCCAGACCTGCTGAGCTTTTCCAGCAACTTCTGTTTTGTTCCTGATTTACAGCATCCGCATTTCTTTCCATTTTTATGGAACACTACTAAATCTGTATGTCTTCCATGCTGCCCAGTCACTCACTCAAGACATGTCACCAACTTTCTCACACCTTTCACTGGCATTAACAGCTGTGTGACTCTCACATCACTCACTCTCCCCCATTCTCACATTCAAAGAGAAAACAAGTGGTAGAGCAGGCTCAAAGGGCTGAATGGCCTACTCCTATTCCTTGCCCTTCTCCTAATAGGAACATACTGTCTCTGGTCTCTCGTTATCTCATTTTTGAAAGCTTCACGCCTTCCAGAAATCCATTTACCTGCGAATATCACCCCTACCCCCCACCAAGTTCTTGAAAGTTCTTGCCTAATACCATCAAAATTGGCCTTCGTCCAGTTCAGAACTTTAAATTTTAATCTGGTCTATCCTTTCCCATCACTAGTTTGAAACTAATAGAATTATGGTCACTGGCCGCAAAGTCCTCCCCCACTGACACCTCAGTCTCCTGCACTGCCTTAGTTCCCAAGAGTAGGTCAAGTTTTGCTCCTTCTCCAGTAGGTACATCCACATTCTGAATCAGAAAATTTTCTTGTTCACACTTAAATTCCTTTCCAACCAAGCTCTTAGCACTTGGAAAGTTAAGAGCTTTAACTTGGAAAGTTAAAATCCCCTACCATTACCACCCTATTATTCTTACAGATAACTGAGATCTCCTTACAAATTTGCTTCTCAATTTCCCGCTGACTATTGGGAGGGTCTATAGCACAATCCCAATAAGGGGGATCATCCCTTTCTTAGTTCTCAGTTCCACCTAAATAACTTACATGGATGTACTCTCGGAATATCCTCCCTAAGTATAGCCATAATGTTATCCCTAATGAAAAACACCACTCCCCTTCCCTGAGCCACGTCTCTATAATCACTATGATATCCCAGTCCCAAGTTCCCAACCATGCCCTGAGTTCATCTGCCTTACCTGGTCGGCCTCTTGCATTCAAATAAATGGAACTTAATTTATCAGTCCTACCTCATTCTCTGCCTTGTTCCTGCCTGTCCTGACTGCTTGACTCACTCCTTTTCTCAAATGGATCTCTCTTCCCACTATCTCCCTGGGTCCCCACAACCAATTTTTAATCTTTTTTCTTAAATGAGTTTTGGGTTGTCCTGTTGATTCAGTGGGCATCAGATGACAAGAAGCAAGCAGTACATATCAAATTTCTCTGATACCAGTCTTCTTGAACCACACACAACAATGCAGAGGTAATAGTAAGAACTCCCAAAGCTGAAGTCAGAGATAACACAGTGTGGACCTAGAGGAACACAGCAGGCCAGGCAACATCAGAGGAGCAGGAAAGCTGACGTTTTGGGTCAGGACCCTTCTTCAGAAAAGCAGGAAAGCTGACGTTTCGAGTCGGGACCCGTCTCGGGGGGGTCCCAACCTGAAACGTCAGCTTTCCTGCTCCTCTGATGCTGCCTGGCCTGCTATGTTCCTCCAGCTTCACACTGTGTTATATCTAAAGTAGAGGTAAGGTGTTTGGGATGGGTCACAAGAAGCCATTGGAGTCTGCAAGTACATTCGTTTCAAGGGAGGAAGCTATGGTTACTAATGAAAGTTTGCCAAGTTCCAGAATGTTAACGTAATGCAGGAGGTCAGCAAGAGAGGGTGATGCAAGGCTATATTTGAATTTTAAGGAAGATGACAATTTTAACGTGGAGGTTTTGCTGGACATGGAACCAACATGGACACATGGAGATAAAACAACGATTGCAGATGCCGGAAATATGAAATTAAAACAAAAAATTCCAGAGAAACACAGCACATCTGACAGTATCTGTGAAGCGAAGGCAGAGTGAATGTTTTAGGTCAAGTGAACCCTCTTCAGAACTGATTGTAACTTGGAAAAGGTGGGATAAATGCAGAAGACAAGGGGATGGATAAGAGTAAGAGATAGATGGAGTCAAAGCCCAGAGGGAAGAAAGACAGTTAGGCAATCAAAGGAATGAATAATCATAAGCCCGGAGAGAGAAACACTGATAATGGGAACAATTTGTAGATGAAAATGAGTCAACCGTGTTGAAAGCAGCCTATGTGATGACAGGTCCTAGGGCGTGGGGATGGCTAAAGGACATGGAAGAAGGAATTCAGGCCTGAAAACTATTGAACTTGATATTGAGTCCTGAAGGCTGCAGGGTCTCCAAGCAGAAAACAAGTTGCTGTTCTTTCAGCTTGTGTTGAGTTTTGCTGGAGAACTGGCCTAAGACAGAAATATCAGCCAGAGAACATAGTGACATGTTGAAGTGTCAGGCACCTGGAGGCTCAGGGTCATTTTTGCAGAAAGAACATAGCTATTCAACAAAGCAGTCGCCCAGTCTACGTTTCATCTCCCCAGTGAAGAGGAGACCACATTATGAGTAGCAAATGCAGTAGTCTAGATGGAGCGAAGTACAGATAAATTGCTGTTTCACTTGGACGTGTGTCTGGAGCCTTGAATAGTGAGGAGGGAGGAAGTAAATGAGCAGTGGTACACCTTCTGTGATTGCATGGGAAGGTGCCATGGGATTGGAGGAATGTATTGGGAGTTGCAGAGGAATGGGCCAATGCACTCCAGTGGGAACGGTCTCTGCAAAATGCTAACAAAGGAGAGGAGTGGAATATGTGTCTGGTAATGGTAGCCGGCTGGTGGTGGCAGAAATGGCAGCTTATGATCCTTTGGTTGTGGATGCTGGTGGAATGAAAAGTAGGACCAGGGGACTGTATTGCTGTTAAGGGAGGGAAGAGAAGGGGTGAGGGCATAAGTGCAGAAAATTGGTCAGACACAGCTGGAAGCACAGTCAACCATGGTAGCGGGGATGTCCTCACTTTAGGACATTTTTGAGGACCCTAGGAAAGTGAAATCAGCAGAACAGATGCAATGGAGATAGAAAAACTGGAAGAATGAAGTGGAGTCTTTACAGGAAGCAGGGTGCAAAAATATATAGTCCAGATAACTGTGGGAGTTGGTTGGTTTGTAGTGGTGTCCAGTCTGATTTTGAGCATATGGAGTCCTGGACGAGTGAGACTTGGTGCAAGCAGCAGAGGTTTGGCTGTGTTCATGTTTATGAAGGATAGAAGTAGGAAGGCCAGCAGATCTGAAAACTGCCCAAGGAGTCTGAAATTAACTAAAGCATCAATGAAAGTTTTAGCAAAAGAAAATCTGAAGCAGCAGCAGAGATAGGTGATGAAATGTAGGTGAAAGTAGGCCAAATAAGATGCCAAAGTCACAGACAATTTGGTTCAGTCTGAGACAGTATGCTCGGGCAGGGATAGAACAGTCGGTGAAGGTGCTGACTATGATTTAGTCCTCCTTGGCATTTCATTCATAAGAATTGTGACACATCCAGCACTCACAGAGTAACAAGCAGTCTGACAGCATTGAGATCATAGAATGCTCGAGAAACGTCATGGTGACGGGGAGCTATACGTCAGGCAGTGTACATGTGGAATTGATGTCATGTCTTTGATGTGAGAAAGGGACAATCCATCAATATGTCTTTTAACAGATTACTCAGGTTGCTCAGGCACCATTTTGGGGAGCAGCAACAGCTTCATGACTTCAGGATAACAGCACTGCATCCCTACCCTGCTACTCCAGCAGTGCCCTTGACATTGCCTGTTCAACATTCAGCCCAGGCTGCTGCTGCTACCAATCTGAGCAGTCTAGTCTGTGAACAGGCACTCTAAAGCCAGAGGTGATTGAGGGCATCCTGCAAAACATTTGCAGTTTCTCCAATTGAACACCAGTAACTTTCCATTTTGCAAGCTGCAGCCTTTGGTATAGCTCTCTGCAAAGGAGCACAAGCAAAGACAGCTGAAAAAATAGCCCAAAGTGAATACACAAGAGCAATTGATTGCCTCTTGTATGGATTGTTGGATATTTTGTTACATAAAATTGGTATGGCAGTTATATTTCAGAATTTTACCTCTTCCTTCTTCTCTTTCTCTTCTACCTCCTTGCTTCCTCCTATTCCTATTTCTCTTCCTTCAACTGCTCTCCACCTCCTCTCCCTCTTTCTTCTCTTTTCATCCTGTCTCAAATGCCTCCTCCATTTCATCTTCCTTCTCCACCTCTTCTTTCCGTCTTCCTCTTGTCCTCTTCCCCTCCTCTTTGTCCTCCACCTTCTTTTATTTCTCTTCTTCCCCCCCTAACCTCCTCTTCCTCTCACCTCTCCACTTTGAGTTGACTTGATTTGATTTATTACTGTCACATGTCCCAAGGTACAGTGAAAAGTATTACATGTTTTACAGGAAGATCGTACTATACAAGTGCATTAGGGTAACAGAACAGAGTGCAGGATACGATGTTACAACTGCCAAGGAGGTGCAGAGAGTAATCAACATTAACATCTTCCTTTCTTCCTCTTCTTACACCTCCACCTTCTTTACTTCTCCTTATTCCTCCACCTCCTCCCTGTTCTCCTCCTTTTGCATTGCAAAATCACAGTGATAAGCTTGTGCCATTATGATGTGGATGGTGCAGCAGTGCCCTCCAAATTGGGACATCCACAGCAGTAAGTGCTGAGGGTGATCCAGGCATAGGAACATTACTTCAACACTCCAATCATCTGCAGAACGTTGTTCCTTTGGTAGCACACACTGTAAGATTGTGGCCATGAGTGGTTATGATGCTGAGCCACATGTAAAGTGGACAGTCCTTGCTGCTCTGTTTTTCGTTTGATATGGTGACTGAGAGATGGCTGGAACATCAGACTAGAACAGCATGAACGCATCATGGTTGCTGCGACAATCATGCGGATTCACCAGAATGATGTCTCTAGTGTGTTTGTATATTAACTTTACATTGAGAAAAAGCTCATCTTTATAGTCATGGTACAACTCATTGTAGAAGCTGCAAGTCAGTGTGCAGTTACATGAAAGCCCACTAACCTGAAAAATCCATGTGCACGCTCCGCCTGCTTCTTCATGTTCAGGGAGAGAACAAATGAAGTCCCCTTCCTGCTGTTCAACACCAATATCACCTTCTAGATTGAGTGATGAAAAGTGAATTGTAAAATATATCACCCATTTCAGCCTGAAAGGAATTGGATGCATAAAAGTTGAGAGGCACTGCCACATTTACAGCCACTAGCAGCCGTAAGACCATAAGATGATCAAAAATAGCAACAGGAGTCAGCCATTTGGCCCCTCAAGCCATACCACTATTCAATAGGATAATGGATGATCTGACATTCCGTATATCCACTTTCCTGCATTTTCCCCATAACCCTTGATTCCCTACTGATCTATCTGAGCCTTAAACATACACAAGGGCAAGTCATAAATATATATTGGAATCAGCTGCAGTCCCAGAACTGATGCCTGTGGAATTCGACTGGTCACAAGTCACAAAGCTGAAAAAGAGCCTCTTTTCCCCATTCACTGTTTCCTACCCATTAGCCAATTCTCTATCTGTGCCAATAAACTGCCTCAACACTTATGGCTTTTATCTTGTGACTTAACCTTTTGTGAGGTACGTTGTCGAATATGTTCTGCAAGTCCAAATACAACACATCTTCTGATTCCCCTGGATCTAACTGGACAAATTTCTTTAGATCCATGGGTTCTTACTTTTGCTGTCAGTCTTTTGGGACTTTATCAAAAGCTTTGCTGATATCTCCAAAATATGCACAACACATGAGCAACCCAAAGAAATAATCTGGAAATGAACTGCCTGGAAAAATCTGGATGTGTAAACATTGAAATTCACCAACACCTATACAGCAAAAGCTAGAATTTGAACTGAAAACAAAAAATGCTGAAGATCACGGCGGGTCGGGCAGCATCAGTGAAGAGAAAGCAAGCTTACGTTTCGAGTCTAGATGACGCTTCATCAGAGCTCTGATGAAGATTCATCTGTGAAAAGTCATCTAGACTTAAACTGTTAGCTTGCTTTCTCTCCAATGGATGCTGCCTGATCTGCTGTGATCTCCAGAACCTTTTCTTTTCAACACTTTTACTGCCACTGGCAGCTCCAACGTCACAAAGCTCTGAAGTTGTAAGGTCAAGCTCAAACAGTTGGCAGAATTTGGTGAGTATCCGCTTGATGAATTTCCAATGCTGAACATATTGCATGTTGAAATGTGTTCTCAGGCAATCCTAGATGGAGAAACTGTCCTGCTGGGACCCCTTCTCCCCTCATTCTCCTCCCTCTGCATGAAGCTTTAATTTTTCTTTTCTGCCTCTGCACTGTCTTCCCCTCATGCTGCACTCAAGAGTGACATCTGCTATGGCATCCATGGCTGGAAGCAAGTGATTTGCACGGTGGCTCAGTGGTTAGCACTGCAGCCTCACAGCGCCAGGGACCCAGGTTTGATTCCACCCTCAGGCGACTGTCTGTGTGGAGTTTGCATGTTCTCCCCGTGTCTGCATGGGTTTCCTCTGGGTGCTCTGGTTTTCTCCCACTGTCCAAAGATGTGCAGGTTAGGTGGACTGGTCATGCTATATTGACTGTAGTGTCCAGGGAATGTGTAAATTAGGTGGATTAGATATGGGAAATGCCGGGTTACAGGGAAAGTGCAGGGGAATGGGTCTGGGTGGGATACTCTTTGGAAGGGTGGTGTGGGCTTGTTGGGCTGAATGGCCTGTTTCCACACCATAGGGATTCTATGATTCTATAAATGCCACAATTGGACTACACATACTAGAGCTTGATCCCTTTTAAATTGAAGAACTTCAGAGACTGGTTCACCTAGGAGACCAATGGCAATGGTGTCACAAATAAGCACTTGTTGTAAGTTTCGGCAGCTGCATGTTTCAAATAGTACACACAAGTCATAAATGAAGCTATCTACATGCTTTGTTCGAAATCGCTATCTACTATTCAAACAAGATCTCCCCAGTTCTTATCTGTTCTTGATGTGAAATATTGATCAAAAGCTGTTAAGGAAATTTTCAAACCTAATTCGCTACTCATTGATCGATAGCTTGTGTAATCTTTGATCGGATGTTGTTACCATGTAGCAGAAAAATGCACTAATCAGTCAGCTTTGCATTTAAATTAGTGTCCAATGCTGAAGCTTCATAATGTTAGGAATTGCACTGTCTATATCTGCCAATCTGTTGAAGAATCATTGGATTATAAAGCTTTCTCATGGAAAATAGGTGGCACAGTGACTCGCACTGCTGCACGGTGCCAGGGACCTGGGTTCAATTCCACCCTTGGGCAATTGCCTGTGTGGAGTTTGCACATTGGACTGTGGGAGGAAACCACGTAGACAAAGATGTACATGTTAGGTGGATTGGCATGCTAAATTGCCCCATAGTGTCCAGGGATGTATAGGTTAGGTGGATTAGCCATGGGAAATGCAGGGTTACAGGGGAAGGGGGTTGTGAGTGAGTCTGGGTGGGATGCTTTCTAAAGAGTTGGTGTGGACTTGTTTGGCCAAATAAATTATTTCTGCATCGTAGGGATTCTATGGTGCAAAGATTGGCATAGGCACATTGGTTGATAGTTGAAAGGCACTTAAAGTTGTTGATTATCTTCTTGGTTTGTGAAATGATTGTTAGGATTTGTTGTCCTTCTGTTCCACTCATTTTATTCCCTTGGGATATTTGTTGCTAATTAATGCTGCTTCTGAATCTTTGTTGTCATAAGGATTGTTACAGTAGTTCTAAAACTGAAAACTGTTAACTGTTTAAGTAGTATTTCAAATGTAAAACTCATCTTATATATCAATATATGGTTTTCCCATTACCAATATGGCGTTTCTATAGCAATGAATGAAAGACATTCCTTTTCCAAGATGGCTAAAGGATTTCCAAACGTTCTGAGCATGGAACTTTCTCAAAATGATTCAGTAAGATTCAATAAGATTCAATAATTGTTTTTAACTGCATCAAAGGTGTCAGCCGTGATGTCATTTCCAGCTATATTTTCTGTATCTAAGTTACTTTCACACTGAAGTACTGTGAGCCATTAAGGTGCAACTGAGGTGACAAACCAGCAAAAGACAAGGCAGGGTTGCTGTGAGCATCAAAGTAGGCGCAAATTGAGAGAGTCCTAAAATGGCAACCAAGAAGACCTGCGATGCAACTTTTTCCAAAGCATGAGAAAGGTGAACATCCTTACAGGCAAAGTATCCTTGCAGCAGTGTTCCAATTAGAGGTGTCAGTGTGCTCAAAAGTGCAGCTTTCAAGTGCTGAAGGATATTGCAAGTTGTTCAGGGGTGCACAGTAAGGGTTCAGTGAGGCTGTTGGATGCGAATATTCATGGAAATGGAGAGCCTCTGCTCATTGCATCTGCCCTGAGATGTTGGCGCCCATAGCCAAGCAAATTTACTGATCAACCCTTCAACATTCCAGACAAAATTATTTATACCAAACACAAACAGCAAGGGCCCCATCACTGAAGCCAAACCCCAACAGACACTCAGAAAATTCTGGATCCAATTAGCCAAATTGCATGGGCTCTTACTTTCACTGTCAATCTCCCTTGCAGGTCCTTAACAAAAGCCTTGCTGAAGTCCAAGTAGACCACATTAAATGCATTGCCCTCATCTACATATCTAGTCACCTCCTCAAAAAATTCAAACATGTTAGTCACTCATGATCGTCCCTTAACAAAGCCATGCTGATTGTTCTTGAGTAATTCTGCTTCTCCAACTGCAGATTAATTCTGTCCCTCATATTTGCTTCTAATAGTTTCCCCACCACTCAGGTTAAGCTGATTGGCCTGTAGTTTTCTGGTTTATCCCTTGTCGCCTTCTTGAATAACTGTACCACAATGGCTGTTCTCCAGTCCTCTGGAATTCTCCTTCAACCACACAGAAATTCAAAATTGTTGCCGGTACCCCTGTTATATCCTCCCTTGTGAACAATCTACTTTCAGAATATTCTAACTCTATCTACATAGTCGTTGTTTTACGCAGTGACCTGCAGCTCATAACAAGGCAGTTCCAGGGTCCTAATGCTCTTAGACAACAGAGTCCACCAGTACCATCTATGGAGATCATAAGCGCTTTACAAAATAGTTCTCGGATTATTCATTTTGGCCACTCGTTTGGTTGTACATATTTTAGAGATTTTCTATACTCTGTATATTTTAAAGGGAATTATGCAGAATATATGAATGAAAGAAGTTGCAGCCGGACATGAAAGACTGGTCTCGCAGAGCAAAAGAATCTGTTAGCAAATGGTACAGGAGTGAAAGCAACAAACTCAGTATTTACTGACGTTGTTCAAGAAGCAACCCCTTATCAAAGTGCCAGTGAGAAATAGAGCATTAATCTTAGACTCATCGACACATAGGTGTTTACATCACAGAAGGAGGCCATTTGGCCCATCATGTCCATATTCATTAACAAAGATCTAACTACACTATTCCATGTTTCAGTTAATGACTCATAACCTTAGAGGCTACGGCAATGCAAATGAATATCTAAATACTTAAGTGTTATGAGAGTTTCTGACTCAACCACCTTTTAAGGCAGGAAGTTCCATACTCACAGCATCCTCTGGTGAAAAAAATTCCTCAACTCCCCTCCTTACTTTCTATCTCTTACTTTAAATGTGGTTATTGGCTGGACCCCCTTGGCTACTGACCCCTCTATTATTGAGAAAAAAAAATGTCCTCTCCTATTTCCCCCATCAATGCCCATCATAAATCCTATACAACTCCATCAGTCCCTTTCTCAACCTTCCCAGCTCCAAGGAAAACAACCCTAGCCTATCCAATCTTTCCTCATAGCTCTGGCCCTCCAATCTAAACAGCATCCTGGTAAAATCTTCACTGAACCTTCTCCGGTACACTCACTTTTTCCATAACGTGTGACCGGAATTGCATGCAGCACTCAAGTTGTGGCCTAACCAGAATTTATACAATTCCGGAATAACCTCCTTGCTTTTGTAATTAAAGGCAAGTATCCAATGTGCCTCTTAACCACCTTATCCACCTGCTCTGCTACCTTTAGGAATCCGTCAATGTGAACGTCAAGCTTTCTTTCATCATCAAATCCCCACAGTGTGAAAGCAGGCAATTTGACCCATCAAGGCCCATAAACCCTCCAAATGGCATCCCACCTAGACTCACACCCCTACCCTATCCCTGTAACACTGAATTTCCCATGGCTAATCCACCTAACCTGCACATCCCTAAACACTATGGGCAATTTAGCACGGCCAATCCACCTAACCTGCACATCTTTGGACTGTGGGAGGAAACCAGAGCACCCAGAGGAAACCCACGTAGACATGGGATGATGTGCAAACTCCACACAGACGCAGAGGGTGGAACTGAACCCGGTCGCTGCTGCTATGAGGTAGCAGTGCTAATGAATGAGCCACTACGCCGCACAATCTTCAGTGCTTTCCAGAGTCCTACCATTCATAGTATAATCAATTGCCTCATTAGCCCTCCCAAAGACCAAGAACTCACACCTTTTCGGATTGAAATCCATTTGCCACTGCTCTGCCCACCTGATTAATCGGCTGATATCCTCCTGCGATCTACAGCTATCTTCCTGTTTACCACTTTATTAACTTTCATATCACCTGTGAATTTCTTATCTTACTCCTTACACGCAAGTCCAAATCATTAATGTACACCACAAGCATTAAGGGCCCAAGAACCAAGCACTGTAGAACCCCATTGGAAATAGACTTATCAAAAGCCTTGCTAAAGTCCATGTAAACCATGTCAAATGCATTACCCTCATCAACTTCTTGGTTACCTCCTCAAAACATTCAATCACATCTGTCAAACATGACCTTCCTTCAACGTATCCATGCTGACCATCCTTGATTAATTTATGTCTCTTCATGTCTGAATATATTCTGTCCTTCAGAAGTCTTTCCAATAACTTTCCTATCAACAAGGTTAGATGAGATAGTCTTTAATGTCCTGGTCTATCCCTCCATTCCTTTTTCAATAATGGGTCAACGTTAGCAGTCCTCTGGCACTTCCCTGTTGCTAGAAAGAATTTAAAAATTATTGCCAGGTATTTGATATCTCCTTTCTTGTCTGATTCAAGAGCATATAGATACACCTAATCTTGGTCTGCAAATTTATCCACTTTCAAGACTGCTAAAGCTTCTGGTATCTGCTTTCTTTTATATTAATTTCTTCTAATTTCTTCACAGCACACCACCCCGATGTCTATGCCCATGCCTTCTGTTTCTACTGTGAAGACTAATAAAACATATTTGTTGAGGACTGCGCCCACATCCACCAGATCCATGCAAAAATTACTTCCATAGTCCCTAATTGGCCCTACATCTCCCCTAGTTATTCTCTCACTCTTTATATAATTTTTCAAAAACTCTTTGGGTTTTCCTTTATTCTACTTGACAATGATTTCTCATGGACTCTTTTAGTTTTCCTAATTTCGTTTTTAACATACACCATCCTTGCACTTTTTAAACTCTGCCTTCTCAATCTTGCATGCTAAAACTATCACAATTGATACTTGGGTAGTTAATATCACCTACTTATGATTATTCCTACACACATTGTTGTTATTGCACCTCTCTGAAATTTGATTACATATTTGATCCTCTATATCTGTTTGGGGGCTTACTGTATGCACCCACCAGTGTGTTTGTCCCTTTTGTGTTTATTTACTTCTACACATATGGCCTTATTTGATGATTCTTCCGAGAATGTGCGACCAATCAATGATAAACAACCGTAATTCTGACCTAATGAGACATCAGGGTGGTGTGTTGCCTCCTTGCTGCCAGGGTCAAGATGTCTTGGAGACTGTGCAGAATATGCTGAAAGGGGAGAATGTCTAGCAGGAGATCATTGTGTGCGTTGGTATCAAGGACATAGGTAGGGAAAGGGATGCGGTTCTACAGAGAGAATACAGGAAATTAGGCATTAGGTTAAAATGCCTCAGGGCATGGTAACATTTGGATAATCACCGGTGCCACGCGCTAGTGAAAGTAGGAATAGGAGCATAGAGCAGATGAATGCATGGCTGAGGAGCTGGTGCAGGGGGCAAGGTTTCACATTTTTGGATCATTGGGATTTCTTCAGGTGTATAAATGACCTGTATAAGAGGGACAGATTCCACCTGAATTGGAAGGAGATTGATATCCTTGCGAGTAAATTTGCTAGTGCTACACGGGAGGCTTTAAACTTGTAAAAGGGGTGTGGTGGGAATCAAAGTGATAGTGGGAAAAGAGAAAAGGCTGAAGTTGGTACAGTAGATAAGGGACCAAATCTAATAGTCAAGGCAGACAAGAGCTTGGCTGATGAATGACGTAAGACTTTTAATTTATACTGCATTTACGACAATGCAAGAGGCCTGACAGGTAAGATAGATGAACTTAGGGCGTGGTTGGGATCATGAGACTGGAATATCATAGCTATCACAGAAATGTGGCTCAGGAATGGACAGGACTGCCAGCTTAATGTTCTGGGGTATAGATGCTATACGAAGGATAGAAAGGGAGGCAAGAGAGGAGGGTAAGTGGCATTTTTGGTTAGGGAGGACATTATGGCAGTACTTAGGAAGGATATTCCTGGGAGATCGCCCAGTGTGGTGATATGGGTGGAACTTAAAAATTAGAAACGGATGATCACCTTGTGGCAATTGTATTATAGGCCCTCAATAATCTGTGAGAATTTGCGAAGCAAGTTTGTAAGGAGATCTCAGATATCCGTAAGGATAATAGGGTTGTAATGGATAAAAAAGGATATAACTGATCAGAGAAGTTAAAGTTCTAAATTGGAATAATGATAGTTTTGACTGTACTACAGGAGTTTCAACAGTTGATTGGGAGAGGCTATTCACAGATAAAAGGACAGTTGGGAAGTGGGAGACCTTTAAAAATGTGATAACTTGAGTTCAGAGACAGTATGTTCCTGTTCGTGTGAAGGACAAGGCTGATAGGTGCAGGGAATGCTGCATGCCTAGAACAATTGAGGCTTTGGTCAAGAAAAAGAAGGATGCATTTTTTAAAAATTCATTCATGATGAGGGTGTCACTGGCTAGGCAGTATTTCTCACCCCTCCCAAATTGCTCAGAGCAGTCAACAGTCAACCACATTGCTGTGGGTCTGGAGTCACATGTAGGCCAGACCAGGTAAGGAAGGCAGTATCCTTCCCTAAAGGACATCAGTGAATCACATTGGTTTTTCCAACAATCAACAACAGATTCATGGTCATCATGAGACTCTTAATTCCAGATATTTATTGAATTCAAATTCCACCATCTGCCGTGGTGGGATTCGAATCCAGCTCCCCAGAACGCTACCTGGGTCTCTAGGTTAACAGTCGGGGGAGAATACCATTAGGCCATCGCCTCCCTATATATCAGCTATAGGCAGCTGATATCAAATGAATCCTTAGAAGAGTATAAGGGCATAGAAATATACTTAAGAGGGAAATCAGGAGGACAGAAAGGAGATATTACATAAGAGGAGGTGCTGGAGGTTTTAAAATGCATAAAAGTAGATAAATCCCTGGGACCTAAACAGGAGTTTCCCAAAACTCAGTGGGAAGCTAGGGAAGAGATTTCTGGGCTCTTTGCTGAGATATTTGCATCATCAACAGCCACAGGTGAGGTTCCAGAACACTGTACGTTGGGTAAGCCAGGGAACTTTAGATTAGTGAGCCTGACATCAATGGTGGGTACGCTGTTGGAGGGGATTCTGATAAACAGGATTTACATGCATTTGGAAAGGCAAGGACTGATTAGGGATAGTCATCATGACTTTATGTATGGGAAATTGTGTCTCACTAACTTGATTTAATGTTTTGAAGAGGTGACAAAGAAGGTTGATGGCAGAATGGTAGTCATTGTCTGTACGGACTTCAGCAAAGTGTTCAAGAAGGTTCTGCATAGTAGACTGGTTAGTAAGGTTAGATCACATGGGTTCTAGGGGGGCTAGCCAACTGGATACAGAATTGGCTTGAGGTAGGAGACAGAGGGTGATTGTGGAGGGTTGCTTTTTGGACTGAAGGCCTGTGAACAGTGGTGTGCCACAGGATCAGTGTTGGGTTCACTGCTTTTCGTCATTTATATAAATGATTTGGATATGAATATGGGAAATATAGTTACTACATTTGCAAATGACACCAAAATAGGTGGTGAGGTAGACAGTGAAGAAGATTATCTCAGAGTACAATGGTACCTTGATCAGATGAGCTGATGGGCAGAGGAGTAGTAAATGGGGTTTAATTTAAATAAATGTGAGGTGTTGTATTTGGTAAGGCAAACCAGGAAAGGATTTATACAGTTAATGGTACAGCCCTGGGCAGTGTTGTCGAGCAAAGAGAATTAGGGATGCAGGTGCAAATCTACGTGAACGTGGAGTCGCAGGTAGACAGGGTGGTGAAGAAGGTATTTGGCACACTTGCTTTCATTGGAATGTCATGTTTCAGCTATACAGGACATTGGTGAGGCCACTTTTGGAATACTGCATACAATTCTAGTCATCCATCTATAGGAAACATGTTGTTAAATTTGAGAGGGTGCAGGAAAGATTTACAAGGTGATGCCAGGACTGGAGGTTTGAGCTATAGGGAGAGGCTGAATAGGCTGGGACTTTTTATCCCTGGAGCATTGGGGACTGAAGGGTGACCTTCTAGAGATTTATAAAATCATGAGGGGCTTGGATAGGGTGAACAGCTAAGATTTTTTGCTCGGCTGCAGAATTCAAAACTAAAGGGTTTAAGGTGAGAGGGGAGATATTTAAATGGACCTGAGGGGAGCCTTTTCACACAGAGGGTGGTGGGTGTATATGGAACAAACTACCAGAAGAAGTGGTGGAGGCAGGTACAGTTACAACATTTAAAAAGGCATCTGGATGGGTATATGACCAACAGAACTAAGTTAGATTCAGATGTCTGGTTGGCGTGAAAATGTTGGATCGAAGGGACTGTTTCCGTGCTGTATGACTCTATATCATCCCTCCTCATTGGTATAACTGATTCCTCATCAATATTGCGATTCCCCAACCATGACTTCTATCCCCCTCTCTATCTCATCTGAATACTCTATAACGAGGTATGTTATGCTACCAATCCTGCCACTTTTCAACCAAGTCTTGGTTATAGCTGCGATATCATACACCATATGCCTATCAGTGTCTTCATCATGTCTAAATCCTTGCATTACAACATTTAGCTTTGATTCTATTTCCTCTGCCTTCCAGGCTCAGTTACTCGTATTTTAATTTCTAATTCCATCTCAGTTTCTGTCCTCTCTGAATGACTTATAAGGATCCCATCCTGCTGCCAATCTAATTTAAATCTGCTTCAACAGCATTAGCAAACCTGCCCATGAAAATGTTGGTCCTGTTACTGTTCTCATGGAATCTGTCCAACTTTTGCACATCCCACCTTCCTCAATACAGTCTCAATGCTTCAAGAACCTGATGCCTCCCATCTGCACAATTTCTCCAGTGATGCATTCATCTGCTGTATTCTTCTATTCCTATACTCACTATTGTGTGACACTTGGAGTAATTCAGAGATTACTACCTTGAAGTCCTGCTTTTCAATTTCCTACTTAAAGTCTGAGTAAGGATCTCATTTTTTTTTCTTCCTATGTCATTGGTCCCAACATAGACCACAACTTCTAGCTGTTCATGCTTCCTTTCAGAATGCCCTGCAGCTGTTCAATGGCATCCTTCACCTTGGCCCCCAGGAGGCAACATACAATCCTGGGGTTACATCTGCATTTCCAAATGCATCTGTTTACACCCCTCACTAATGAATCCACATGACTATTGCCTTTCCACAATTCTTCCTCCCACCTTTGAGCAGCTGGACCACCCACAATGATGTGGCCTTGGGTCAGGCTGACTTCCACAGAGGAACCATCACTTTCACCAGTTTCCAAGGCCAAAATGTTGTTTGCAAGTGGGATGCACTCACTCTCTCACTGCCTGCCTGGTCCCCTTTTTCTGTCTGCAGTTACCCATTCTCTTGCTGTCTGTACTTCCTTAAGCTGCAGAGTGACCACATCCTAAAATGTGAGATCCACAAACCTCTCAGCCTCGTGAATACATCGTAGAGCCCTCAGCTGCAACTCAAGCTTAAAAACCTACTCAAGACCATTCACAAACTAAATTACTTGAAAATTTAAGGAAACAATATATGGATGCGGCTTTAGAAGCCATTATACTTGAGCAGCATATGCACTTTAATATGCTTGTTAACAGAAAAGGGACTTGGGTGACTTCCCTCTGTCCAGCTGTGTTTTGACTGTAGTTATTATGTGACTATAATCACCACTAGAAAGCAGTACTGCCAAAGAAATTTCCAAGCAGCCATGTGTGACAAGATTCTGCAAACTTGAGCTCTTTAGCTTATGGTTTCTGGTGATAGTTGAATGAAGGAATCACTTGAGCACTATTTATCTCCATGTATATTTTGAAATGATCAAAAATATCAACTGAAACTTCCTATTTTACTCCACATGAACTACAATGGAACCCTTCCAGGCGAATAGGAAGCATGCACAATTGGTTATATGATCTCAGGATATCCCAAAGCATTTCACAGCCACTGGAATATTCTTGAAACATTTTCGCTGTTTTGATGCACAAAAGCATGGCCCAAATTATTCCTCAGGTATATGCCATGAACAGTATCAAGATAAATAACTATATAATCTTACTTTCAGTGTAGTTGATTGATGGATAAGTAATGGTTGCTGAGGAATCTTGTCTAAATAGTATCACAGGACATTTTACATCTGAGAGTGAATGTGGGAATGTTCTGTTGGAAAAATTGTACATCTGTAAGTGCAGTGCTCTCTCACTACTTCACGGAGTGTAAGCCAATTGTGTCTTTTGAAGCAAGACAAGTTCCAATGGCCAAAACTGACACCTTATATAGAAAAGCTGCATGCACTACTTGTTTTTAAAAATTATTTTTCTGATACCATAGTTTTACACTCAACTCATTCCCTTGCTTTGTTTAACTGACTCAAAAAAGCTACAACAAGCAGAACTGGAAGAGAAGAGAACATGAAAATCAAAAGTGGATCATGCAAGATAATGAGAAACTGCAAAAGACTTTCAAGAACAATGATGATTCATGACAGCCTAACAATATAAGAGGAAAGTGTGAACCCACTGTTTCATTCAAAGCACATTAAAACAAATTTACTTTTTCTCAGTAAATAACATTTCTGTTGTTTATAGTAAGGTTTTAATATTCCCAATAAGCTGACTGATGAGTTGTATTGCTTTCATT
Source organism: Rhincodon typus (assembly GCF_021869965.1). Lineage (NCBI taxonomy): Eukaryota > Metazoa > Chordata > Chondrichthyes > Orectolobiformes > Rhincodontidae > Rhincodon > Rhincodon typus. Next base: position 106,880,974 of record NC_063333.1, on the reverse strand, counting down.
AAAGATTTTATTTAAAATATCAGTTGATGCCAGTCCGAATTTGACTAGATGTTCCAGAGAAATGGCAACTATACCTCCAGATTCTGAAGGTATGTTATGTTTACAAAATTACTCAGTACATATCTGTAGTTTCACTGAGTTAAGATCAAAAGCTGCACTGCCTCATCTGGTAGGAAAAGCAAGTCAGATAGTATGGAAAACAGACTATCAATTTACACATTTCCAACAGCATGACTTAAAACTCCCCTCAATGCATGACCAAGGCCATTGATTAATGTTTTTGATTTTTGGCCAGCAATGACCAGTTCAGGATGAGTTGAGCAACCTCAAAAATATTCCATTGAACGTTGAAACATTATCTCGAAAACTCCATTTACCTGTTTGTATAATTATCAAACTGACAACTTAAGTGCAACCACGTATATCTCTTTGGGATAAGTTTTTAACCTTGGTGAAGGAGGAATTTTATGTTATGTCTCACGTATGTCAAGCATATCTTTAAGAAATATGTTCATGGCATCATCACTGCATCATAACATGTGGTTCAGGATTATAAGATCTCATATTCTTTCTTGCTCTGATCAGTTGAAGCATGACATGCTATTGGAAGCATGCTGCTCTGTGTAACTGAGTAGCTTAATATAAGCTCAGGTATTATATGCCTGAGTAATGTAAAGTTTGCATATAATCGTTAGCTGTAATTCATGTCTGTTGAATTCTTCAATACCACAATATCCAAAGGGAATCACAGAATTGTTATGCCTTAGAAGGAGACCATTTGCCCCATTGTGCATCATTACCAAGTACCAATCGTCTGCCTTCGTCCCATAGCTTTGCACGTTATTTCTGTCCAAGTAATCATCCAATGATCTCTTGAATGCCTCAATTAGACCTGCCTCCATCACATGTCTAGGCTATGTATTCTACACCCTAACCACTTGTATGTGAAAAAGACTTTTCTGCTATCACTTTAAATCTATGTCCTCTTGTTCCTGTTCATTTTACGAGCAGGAAACATTTTTCCCCGATCCACACAATCCACCCCTTTCATGACTTTGAAAAACTCTATCAGATCTCCTCTCGGCCTTCTTTTCTCCAAGGAAAACAGTCCCAACTTCTTTAATCTATCCTCGTTATCCTCCAGTGATTAGCAGGGGGAAGAGCATCCAATAGGAGGACAGCAGACAGACTTCGCGGAGGAGCATTGGGAACTGGCCCAACCCATCGTTCACTCCCTTCACCATCAGGGCAGATTGCCCAAAGGTGCTGGGAATATCATTCAGAGGGCACAGGGACATGCACAAAATCTTGAGAGAAGCGCATCACCAAAGTGAAGCAGAAACTGGTCTGTTTGGAGCACCACTCCCTCTTCATTGTGGGTAGAAACCTGGTCATCGGGTGTGAGGCACTCTCTCTGTTGCTGTATGTGGCAGAGATCTGGCCCATTCTCTGAAACTGCGCTGTTTCAGTCACCTGAGCCATCATCCATTTCATCTGGAAGCCCAAGGTAGACCAGGTCTGCAGGAGTTCCATGTACAAAACTCTGTACAAGTGAGGAAAGAATGTACCCAATGTTGCCCTCATCCTGATGGCCACCTTTGCATGTGGCTGCACCAAGCTGTGCATAGACCCTGGGTGCACAAACACCAAGTGTCACTAGATACTGAGGTTCTACTTGTCCCTGGTATTGTGAAGGATGGAACTGGCTTTGCTGCCACCAAACACTCGAAATAGTTGGGCCGTTTTGTATCACCTGTCCTTTGTCAAGAAATTTGACCATCAGTCCATCTGGAATTGGTCAGCATGCAGCATCCTCAAGACCCTGAGGAAAAAGAAGAGTGTAGGTCCTGCTGCATGATTCCCTGAGCTGGCTGTCAAGGTCATTTGGCAAAATGCCTCATCACCAAAACTTTCTAACAAGCCTCAAGCCATCGCTAGGCTGGTGATGAGAAGGGAGATCCTTTATGAGATTCTTTATATATGCCTGATCGTTCTGCACAACCGTACGCTTCCTTCGAAGTGGCTGCAGGTGGGGGTGTTGAGACTGTCACACATCTACTTCTGGAATGTGCCTTTGCAAAGGATGTCTGGAGGAAGATGCAGTGGTTTGCATCAAGAGACTCTGTTCCCCAGGACATACATCAAGACAAACATCAACTGCACCTGAAAGACCATCAATTCAGTGAAAGACGCTCTTTGGTCTGCTCAAAACTTGCTGATCTTCCAGAACGAGTTGACCCTGACCGAGTATTGCAGACTGGCACATTCCAAGGTCCACGACTGCATGCTAAGTGATGCACTAAAGCTTGGGGCAGCTGTCGCCTAGGCGCAGTGGGGAAAGACCACTGTCTAAGCTCTTCCTGCTGAAGGTAAATGGGGGTCCATTCTGTTATCGGACGCTTCTAGTGCCTCAAATATATGTAAATATTAGTGTTGTATTTGTAACAGAGGTCTTTACTTTTTTGGATAGAGTCAAAGTCCAATATCTTGTTTATTTACTTGACATGCAATTGTACAGAACCAAACTGCTTTTAAGTTTTAAGATAGCTATGAATAAAGTTAAGTCAGGACCTTGTGGCAAGGTACTAAATTGGAGGAAGGCAAATTACGTCAGTATTAGGCAGGAGTGTTAATTGAGAGGAGCTGCTATCAGGCAAGTCCACATTTGAAATGAGGAGGTTGTTTAAAGACCTGTTGATGAGAGTTCAGGATCGGCATGTTCCAAAAAGGAAGAATGACCAGGATGACTTGGATAATGAGGGAGGTTGTGAGTTTAGTCAAAAGAAAGAAGAAGCATATGTAAGGTTTAGGCAGATCGGGCCCATGAGGAATACAAAGAAAGCAGAAAAGAACTCAAGCAGGGAATTAGGAGAGCAAGAAGGGGCGATGAAATGATCTTGGCAGTTAGAGTTAAAGAGAATGCCAAGGCATTCTGTACATACATTAAAAACAACAGGATAACCAAGGACAAGGTAGGGTCACTCAAGGATAAAGGATGGAACTTGTGCTTGGAGGCAGTGGTTGTGGGGGAGATCCTAAATGAGTTTTTTGCATCAGTATTCACCCAGGAGAAGGATATGGAGGATAGTGAGATTTGTGTGGATCATTGATCAATGCTCGGGCATTTCAGACCAAGAAAGAAGTGATGTTGGGACTCTTGAAGAGCATTAAGTTGGATAAGTCCCCAGGGCCTGATGGTATCTACTGCATTTTATTGAGAGAGGCAAGAAAGGAGATGCAAGAAAGGAGATTGCTGGGGCCTTCACCAAGATCTTTGTATCCTCATTAGCCACTAGAGAGGTCCGGAAGATTGGCGAGTAGTTAATGTTGTTCCTCTGTTCGAGAAGGACAATAGGGATAATCCAGGAAAGTATAGGCTGATGAGTCTCTCATCGGGGGTTGGGAAGCTATTGGTGATAATTCTTAGGGATAAGATTTATGCACATTTGGAAAAGCATGGCCTAATTAGGGACAGTTAGCATGGCTTTATGCAGGTAGGTCATTTCTTAGTAATTTTATTGAATTGTTCAAGGAGCTGACAAAGGTGATTGATGACAGTAGAGCAGTAGATGTTAATTACGTGGATTTTAATAGGGCTTTTGACAAGGTCCCTCATAGTAGGCTCATCCAGAAGATTAAGATGCATGGAATCCATGTGACTTGGCCGTATGGATTCAAAATTGTCCTGCCCATAGGAGACAGTATGTAGTGGTAGAAGGGTGTTTTTCCAGACTGGAGGTCCTGCAACGAGTAGTGTTCCGCAAGGATCCATACTGGGACCTCTGCTGTTTGTGATATATATAAATTACTTTGATGAAAATGTAGATAGGTGGGTTAGGAAGTTTGCAGATTATACAAAGAGTTGTGAATAGTGTAGAAGATCATCAAAGCTTACATTGGGATACAGATCAGTTGCAGATATGGGTAAAGAAATGGCAGATGGAGTTTAATCCAGGCAAGTGTGAGGTGCTGCACTTTGGGAGATCAAATGTTAAGGAAAAATATAGTTAATGGCAGAATCCTGAGCAGCATTGACGTAGAAGAATCTTGGGGTTCTGCTCCACGGCTCCCTGAAAGTAGGCAAACAAGTAGATAGGATGGTAAAGAAGGCATATGGTATGTTTGACTTTATTAATTGGGGAATTGAGTACAAATGTCTTTCAATGCTCTTCTTACCATAATGTATCACCTCACACTTCTCTGCCTTGAACCTCATCTGCCACTTATCTGCCCACTCCACCAATTTGTTGGAATATTATGACCCCAAGCCTCCTCTTATGCTGAGGGTCTATCATTTTACTCAGCAATTTGTGAACCAGGGGAATTTGGATCATGATTTTTTGACTGGGTTACGATGACTGGCAAAAGGATATCACTATGGTTTAACCCTTTTAATGAAATACTGAGAGACTGGTTGGTATGAGGGATTAATGATGTAACCATGCAAGAGCAGCTATTAATTGAGCCCACAAGGTGCAGGGGTGGATGAACACAGCAGGCCAAGCAGCATCATAGGAGCAGAGAGGCTGACGTTTCGGGCCGAGACCCTTCATCAGAAAAGGGGGAAGGGAAGGGAAGAGGGTTTTGAAATAAATAGGGAGAGAGTAGGAGGCGGATAGAAGAGGGATAGAGGAGAGGATAGGTGGAGAGGAAACAAACAGGTCGAAGAGGCGGGGATGGAGCCAAGAAAGGTGAGTGTAGGTAGTGAGTTAGGAAGGGGATAGGTCAGTCCAGGGAGGACGGACAGGTCAAGGGGGCGGGATGAGGTTGGTCGGTAGGAGATGGAGGTGCGGCTTGAGGTGGGAGGAGGGGATAGGTGGGAGGAAGAACAGGTTAGGGAGGCAGGGACGAGCTGGACTGGTTTTGGGATGCGGTGGGGGGAGGGGAGATTTTGAAACCCTCACACTCAACAACTTCTCTTTCAATTCCTCCCACTTCCTACAGACAAGGGGGGTAGCCATGGGTACCCCCATGGGCCCAAGCTACGCCTGCCTCTTTGTAGGTTACATGGAACAATCCCTCTTCCGTACCTACACCGGCCCTAAACCCCATCTCTTCCTCCGCTACATTGATGACTGTATCGGCGCCGCCTCGTGCTCCCACGAGGAGCTCGAACAGTTCATACACTTCACTAACACCTTCCACCCCAACCTTAAGTTTACCTGGACCATCTCTAACACCTCTCTCCCCTTCCTGGACCTCTCTGTCTCCATATCGGGCAACCACCTAGAAACCGATATTCATTTCAAGCCCACCGACTCCCACAGCTACCTAGAATACTCCTCCTCCCACCCACCTTCCTGCAAAAATGCTATCCCCTATTCCCAATTCCTTCGCCTCCGCCGCATCTGCTCCCAGGATGAGGCATTCCACTCCCGTACATCTCAGTTGTCCTCGTTTTTCAAGGTCCGTAACTTACCCCCCTCGGTGGTCGAGAACGACCTCAACCGTGTCTCCCACATCTCCCGCACCTCATCCCTCACACCCCGCCCTAGCAATAAGAACCAAAAAAGAATCCCCCTCATCCTCACGTACCACCCCACCAACCTCCGGATCCAACGCATCATCCTCCGACACTTCCACCATCTGCAATCCGACCCCACCACCAAAGACATCTTTCCCTCCCCACCCTTATCTGCTTTCCGGAGGGACCACTCTCTCCGTGACTCCCTTGTCCGCTCCACACTCCCCTCCAGCTCCACCACACCTGGCACTTTTCCCTGCAACCGCAGGAAGTGCTACACCTGTCCCCATACCTCCTCCCTCACCCCCATCCCAGGCCCCAAGAAGACTTTCCACATCAAGCAGATGTTCACCTGCACATCTGCCAATGTGGTTATACTGCATCCGCTGTACCCGGTGTGGCTTCCTCTACATCGGGGAAACCAAGCGGAGACTCGGGGACCGCTTTGCAGAACACCTACGCTCGGTTCGCAACAAACAACTGCACCTCCCAGTCGCGAACCATTTCAACTCCCCCTCCCATTCCTCAGACGACATGTCCATACTGGGCCTCCTGCAGTGCCACAACGATGCCACCCGAAGGTTGCAGGAACAGCAACTCATATTCCGCTTGGGAACCCTGCAGCCCAATAGTATCAATGTGGATTTCACAAGTTTCAAAATCTCCCCTCCCCCTACCGCATCCCAAAACCAGTCCAGCTCGTCCCTGCCTCCCTAACCTGTTCTTCCTCCCACCTATCCCCTCCTCCCACCTCAAGCCGCACCTCCATCTCCTACCAACCAACCTCATCCCGCCCCCTTGACCTGTCCGTCCTCCGTGGACTGACCTATCCCCGTCCTAACTCCCTACCTACACTCACCTTTCCTGGCCCCATCCCCACCTCTCCGACCTGTTTGTTTCCTCTCCACCTATCCTCTCCTCTATCCCTCTTCTATCCGCCTCCCACTCTCTCCCTATTTATTTCAAAACCCCCTTCCCCTCCCCCTTTTCTGATGAAGGGTCGAGGCCCGAAACGTCAGCCTCTCTGCTCCTATGATGCTGCTTGGCCTGCTGTGTTCATCCAGCCCTGCACCTTGTTGTCTCGGATTCTCCAGCATCTGCAGTTCCTACTATCTCTATTAATTGAGCCTAACTGGACTTCAAATAGGCACTACAACTGGCTTTATTAGAAAATGCAGCAAGTGGAGCACATGAGTTGCAGAGTATTCTGATGGAAGTGGACACCCTTGCCATTCTGACTGAGCTTGGGGAACACCACTTAAGTGAAGGCAATTGCAAAGCCACACGGCAAAACCACAAAGTAAAGGCAAGCCTTGGGCAAACGGTTAAAATCTTCTTCAGGATCCAGCCCAACAGGCCATTGTAATTGTGGCCAGTGCACAGACCTGAGATAGTAAAAGGAGCCCTACTGGACCTAAATTGAATAAAAGAACTCAGACTGGTATCCAAATGTCTTTTAAATGTTGTAATTGTACCCATATCCACCAGTGTCAGGAAGTTCCTTTCAAAAGTGAACCACCCTCTGCATAAAAAAAAATTTACCCTGATTTTTTTTTTTTTTTTTAAATCTCTCCCTTAAAAATGAGCACCCTCGTCTTCAAATCTCCCATCCTAGGGAAATGATAACTACCACTAACTCTATCCAAACCCCTCACTATTTTATAAACTTCTATAAAAGGTGGCCACCTATGTCGTGTTTGGAACAGTTAAATTGCTTAGCAACCAAATCAGAACCAGTCAAAATAAATGCCTGGTCATGGGGTTCTAATGGAAGTTGATACCAACACAGCCATTTCAGTGATCTCAGAACCAGTCTTTAAAAAAATTCCCTCTGGATTCCAACCCTTAAATTTGCACAAAACTTCAGCAAGACTGAGAACCTATACTGGGGGAACCCTTGCAGATTAAAGATACAACTTTGGTTCCAGTCTCAAGGGAAGCAGCTGGTTCAGTTACCGGGGATTGTAGTAAAAGACTTGGGCCCAAGGTTGATGGGGCAAAAATAGGTTGAAAGAGATTCACCTAGATTGGCTTGTCATCTCTTGTTTAGAAAATGGCTGCCTGAGTGAAGTCCTAATTCAAGTACCTGAACGTTTTACAGGAAGATCTCGACTATCAAAAGAACAAAAAAGGTGACCTTGCACGTTGACCAGAAAGCAATTCCACAATTCTGCTAGGTGTGTCCCGTGCCATTTGACTTGCAGGGAAAATTTACAGGCAGAAATCAGAAGGTTGGAATGCAAAGAAATCATCAAACCAGTCCAGTTTCCTGAATGGCAGCACTGGTTATATTGGTTATAAAACCTAATGGGTCGGTTTGCCTTTGTGGGAATTTTAAACAAACAGTAAATCGCTTTCCGCACCTGGATAAATAACCAATCCTTTGCATAGAGGAATCATATGCAAAGCTGGCAGGGGGGGCTGTCCTTCACACACCTAGACATGAGCCACATGGTTAGATGAAGATTCCCAGAAGTGTGCTACAATTAATACCCATAAGTGTTTGTACCAATACATGAGACAGCCATTTGGGATATCGTCAGCCTGTGTAACTTTTCAGCAGACAATGGACAACATTTTACAAGGCCTACCCCAAGTTGCCATTTATCTAGATGGTGGGCTAATAACAGAAGGCCAATAAGGAGGACTTAGAAAACTTGGGCACAGTCCTTGTACATTTTTCCCCAGCCAAGCATATGCCTAAGGGTAAAATGCATGTTCCAGGCACTCCAAGTGACCTACTTGGGCTTGAGGTGACAAGAGCAGGTTACACCTTTTTAGAAGATAAAAAGTGAGGGTGATCAAAAGGTACCCCAGATCCCATGGCTGTACTGGAGCTTAGATCTTTGCAGGTGGTGAATTATTATGTAAAGTTCATACATAATCTGACCTCCATCCTGTCACCATTGCATAAACTCCTTTTTTTTTTAAAAAAAAAGGGCAGCATTGGAAATGGTCATATAGCCAAGCCATAGCTGTTTCTTCACCCTTTGAAAGCTATCATCCTCTGGTTCACTATGATCCCAGGTGAGATCTGGTATTGACATGCCATACAGGGAGGCATTGCATCAGTGGTATTAGCTCATAGTTGGCCCAGTGGAAAGGAACATCCAATAGCCTGGGCATCCAGGGACTTTGGCTTATGCAGAGCGTAACTATGCCGAGATAGAGAAGGAAGGTTTGGTGGTCCGATTTGGAGTCAGGAAGTTTGACCAGTACCTTTTTACGGAAATAAATTTGTAATAATAATGGACTAAAAACCACTACATGGTGTCCGTAAAGAAGGACAAGGCAGTGCCACCCGTAGCTTCAGGCTGAATTCAGTGGCTGGTTCTAATACTAAGCCTATATAATTCCAAATTGGAACACCATCTGGGAGGCCAAGTAACAAGTGTGGATGCATTGAGCCACCTCCTGCTGGCAGATACACCACCAGTGTACCACCACAGGAACAGTCTGTAATGGTTTTAAATTTTCTGCACACACAAAAATGAGACTACGGATGCAGAAAGTTCCAGTCCTTGCCAAACAGAAACAGCTGGTTGTGATGGGGAAACCAAAGAGCCATCACAACCAAAATTCAAACCTTATTGAATCTGAACAGACCAGATCAGAGGGCGGCATACTATCATGGGGACTCAGGAGGAGGGATATAGTGATTGTGACAAGGTCATCCAGATGAACCTTCAAAAGCATGAGTTCCCTAATTGGGGCTGTTAATCTGCTCCAATCAGGGAGCCCTGCCTAACAGGTGTGTCAGATATTCTGACACCCTGAGGGAGTTGGACCATTGTCAAAGACTTTTCCACATGTTAGTAAAGGGTGACACGGTGATAGGATATTGGCTGCTGTGGAGTTAGTTCACTTCTCAAAGTATTGGACTTTGCAGAGCCTGCTCAGTCTAGTATGGGAAGAGTAAAACCATTTCCGCATCTAACTCTAAGAGTTAGAGTTTATTGCATATTAGAAGCTGATTAGACTTGTATGATAGACATTGTAACAGGGACTTTGGGAGGATGAACCTCGTGCTCTCAGGCCCACAGCATAGGAGCTTGACCTTCAGCCCAAATTTCCTATCCCACCGTTTTCATAATTAAACTAGTCCCATTTGCCTGCATTAGTCCACATCTTTCAGTACCTATCCCATCTACACACTTGTCCAAATGTCTCTTAAATGACAAAATTGTACTCCCATCCACCATTACCAGTCCATTCCTGACACTGACCACCCTCTGGACATTTTTTTTTTGTATCACTTGCCTCTTTCTCCTTAAACCCACGCCCTCTAGTTTTAGACTCCCCTACCATATGATTTTAATGACCACTATAAAAGGTCACCGCTCAGTGTCCTAAGATCTAGGGAAAGAAGTCCCAGTCTATCCATCCTCTCCTTATATTTCAAACTTTCCTGTCCACGTAGCACCCAAGTAAAGCTTTTCTACTTTCTAATTTTAATAATTTTTTCTATAAATAAAGCAACCAGAACATGTGGCCTCACTGAGGTCTTGTACGGCTGCAACAAAACATCCCAACTCCTCTACTCAATGTTCTGACATTTGAAATCATGTATGCCAAAAGCGACCTTCACCACCCTGTCTACCTGTGAATCCACTTTCAAAGAGCTATGAATCTGTAACCCTAGATCTTTCTTCTGCAACACTCACTAGGGCCCTACCATTGACTGTGCGATTCTTTCCCTGGTTTGACCCACCAAAGTGCAACCCCTTGTATTTATCTAAATTAAACTCCATCTGCCATTCCTCAACCCACTGGCCCAGTTGATCAAGATTTTGCTGCTTTCCTAGATTACCTTCTTCACCATCCACTATACCACCAATCTTGGTGCCACCTGTAAACATATTAACCATGCCTCCTAAAACTCTTCAGATCCTAAACTGTTCTATACACATGTCCATATGACATTATCATAGTCAGTAGTGCCTAAAGCATTCTTCAGTATTAACACTTTGAGACCCATTTATAACAAACATAATGGTATTGTTGCTACACTAGTAATCCAGATAATGTCTGGAGGACCTAGGTTTAAATCTCATCACAGCAAATGGTGAAATTTGAATCCAACAAAATCTGGAATTAAAGGAAATGAAACAATGATCCATTGTTGTAAAAGCTTTTCCCTTTTGGAAAGAAAACTGTCATCCGTACCTGGTCTGGTCTACATGCAAATCCAGACCATACAGCAATGTGGTTGACTCAATTGCCCTCTTAAAGTTATGCTGATGTAACAATCAGTACAAAGGGACAAAAGCAGCCTCCTCTAGTGAATTGTTTTAATTGTCCACCACCATTCACGACTGGATGTGACAAGACTACAAGAGCTTAGATCTGATCCATTGGTTGTGGGATCGCATAGCCCTGTCTGTCACTTGCTGCTTATGCTGTTTGGCATGCAAGTAGTCCTGTTTGGTGGCTTCACCAGGTTGACGGCTTCACCAGGTTGACACCATCTCCAGATATGCCTGGTGCTGTTCCTGACATACCCTCCTGCACTCTTCATTGAGAAGGCACAAATCAGCAGTGTGGTGGAATACACTCCACTTGCTTGAACAAGTGCAGCTCCATCAACACTCAAGAAGCTTGACACCAACTAGGGCCAAGCAGGCTGCTCGATTGTAATGACTATCTCAAACATTGGTGGTGGAGGGAGTCAATGCTCAGTACTAGCAGTGTGTACCATTTACAAGATGTACTGCAGAAGTTCACCAAAGCTCCTGAGACTGCACCTTCCAAACCCACAACCATTTCTACCTAGAAGGACAAGGACAGCAGATGCATGAAACACCACCACCTGCAAGTTCCAATCCAAATCACTCACTATCCTGACTTAGAAATATCACAATTCCTTCTGTGTTGCTGGGTAAAAACCCTGTAATTCCCTCCATGGAAGCATTGTGGGTCTAACTACATATTACACTAACAGCAGCAGTTTGAGAACATAGAATATAGAACAGTACAGGCCCTTTGGCCCACGATGTTGTGCTGAACTTTTACCCTAATCCTAAGGTCTATCTAACCTCCACCCCTACCTTATACTATCATCCATATGACTATCTAATAGCCGCTTAAATGCCCCCAGTGAGCCGACTCCACTAACCACTCCGGCAATGCATTCCACACCCCGACCACTCTGAGTAAAGAATCTACCTCCGACGTCTCCCCTATATCTACCTCCACTCACTTTAAAACTGCCCCCTCGTAATAGCTACCTCCATCCTAGGAAAAAGTCTCTGACTGTCTACTCTATCTATACCTCTGATCATTTTGTACACCTCTATCAAGTCACCTCTCATCCTGCGTTATTCTAAAGAGAAAAGCCCTAGCTCTCTCAATCTTTCCTTGTAAGACCTTCCCTCCATTCCAGGCAACATCCTGGTAAATTTCCTCTGCACCTTTTCCAACGCTTCCACATCTTTCCTGTAATGGGGCAACCAGAACTGGACACAATACTCCAGATGTGGCTGAACCAGGCTTTTATATAGCTGGAGCATAACTTCACGACGGCAGCTGATCATCTTCTCAAAGGCAACTGGGGACGGTAATAAATGCTGGGCCATAATACGTTTAACAGAAGCAGAATGAGGCTATTGAGCCAATTGATCATGGCGGATATGTTTCTCAACACCATTCTCCTGCCTTGATTCCTTCACCAATCAGAAACCCATCTGCCTTTGTCTTAAATAGTAACTTGGCCTCCACAGCCTTCTGTGCCAATGAGTTCCACAGATTAACCACCCCCTTGCTAAAGAAATTCCTCCTAATCTCAGTTGTAATAGGTCATTCCTTCACTCGGAGTCTGTGTGCTTGGGTCCTGGTCTCTCCTACTAGTAGAAACATCTTCTCCACTTTATCCACAGCCCATGTTCCTCAAAATGTCAATAAATTGTTTAAACATAGGTTATTGAATGGGAAATCACGTTGACCTTGCCTGATTATTATCTTATAGTAGAGCACTTGCATATATACAAATTCTTGACAAATAGCTACAAAAACATTTGATAAATGCCATATTCTGGTTCAAAGTTGCTGCAGCTGTTTCGAAAGCTCCTGAAAGAAAAGTGTGTAAGACTAAAGTGTAGCTAGGGTGGCAGGCATGTGAAGGAGTTAGGGGGGATTGCATGGCAGGTAGGTGAGCGGTAGTGGGTGAGGTTGCTATGCGTGAGGGGTTTAGCATGCAGATGGGTGAGATTTGTATGGTGGAAGATGGGCTCAGACTGTAGCATAGCAAATGGAGTGAGGAGGGGAGAATGGTTGAGAGCAGTTAGGGTAACAGATTGGTAGGGAAATTGATGTGTCAGGTGGATAGGGAGGGGAGGTGCCAGTTAGGTGGGAGGGAGGGTGGCAGTAGGTATTTGTTTAGAATAGGTCAAGTGTTTATGATCCCAGCATTTCAAAGACATACTTTGAGGAGTTGTTTGAAACGAGCCGAGGATTGGGGCTTTTCATGTTCTCCTTGCCCTGGGTCAGAAGTGAATCAGAAGTGGTCAAGGAAAAACAGATTTATTGGTGTCATGATCTGGGTAATATTACCCAATGTACAATCAGACGAGCTGCTAAGAGGCTCTCTCAAGAGATGGCTGTCGATTTCCAATCTTCTCAGCATATTCCCTTAACTCTCCTACCAGCTGGGCAGCATGCCCCTCGGAGTGGCTCAGGAGCCTTATGCCAGCTTTCTCCCCCAACCATTGTCTGTGTACACTTGTGCTTATTGTGCACAGCCTTCTGCAAAAGAAGGAGAGAAGAATTAAGGGACATAAGCATGGGTAAACGAGCACATTATCTGCATTGGTAGATGCAGATAGAGACGCCAATCGCCAGAGGTGTGATTGCTTTTGTTTTGTTGTAAGCCTAATGTCAGATTGGCAGGTTAGAAGTTAAAGGTTCGGTTTGAAAGTTCAGTACGTCAAAGAGCTTGAGTTGTTAGAAGAAATCAATATGATGTGTCTGATGTCTAATGTGACCTGTTCCACATAAGACTTTGGTGAAAAGCTGTCAGATGTGCACATTCACTTCATGGTGAAAAGGTTAGCAAGCTGATGCTGAGCATCATAACTCCTGATGTCAGAGGCAGCAAAAATATGGTGCCAGCAGTGTAACATTGGTCACTGCAATGAAGTGATGGACATTAATTACACATGAGGCATATGGAGATGCCTCACACTCGGTCTGGTGTATGAGAGGCCTATGCAATGGCCATTTTACAATGCCACCTCACACAGGGGCAGGGACAGAGTACTGAACAGACAGTGGCACATACCCTGCTAGTGCACAGCTAATCTCTTATCCTTGTGTGGCTCCTTACACTCCCACAGGTACTGACTTGCATAGCCACCACAGCAGAAGTCCTCCTTCTTTTATGCCTGCCTCTACACTAGTTCTGCTAAAATGGAATATTTTACCCCTCAATCTAGATTTCCCCAGAAGAAAAAACATCCTCTTGTGTCTTAATACTCTAAAATGAAAAATCCAAATCATGTTACTGCAAAGGGCATACTTCTCTGCAACTTCTGGAGGAGAATAAAGGATGTGAAGAAATATGTCCAGATCATATTCAGCTTCATCCTTTTTATAAAGATACCAATGCATATCAGGATCTCCTGCCTGGGTGCAGCAAAAAAAAAAAAGACCTGCCAGTGTCCAATTCAATTTCAAAGGAATCTATAATCAAACTGTATGCTCCTGAATCAAGATTTGGACATGGGCTGCAACAGGGAAGTGGATCTGAATAGACAATGGCACATACCCTGAATCAGGTTAGAATTTATTCCAATTTTTTCATTGGAAAGCTGCTCAGGACAAAAGGGAGGAAATAGGATTCATGTAACATTTCTTTTTCTGATGCAAAATTATAACTTATCAATGGAATCAGCAAGCACAGAAGAACTGCATACAGATTCTCACTTCCCTGGCAGAATCATTGCCACAGAATTAATGAAAATCAATCAGTAGCACATAGCCATTCAAATAAGGTAAGATACCGAGGAATTTTTTTTGGGCACCAAGAATATTCCATGCAGCATTAGGTCATGATTCGAGAGAAATACACAAAACCAAGATCTGAGAAAATGCAGTCCACATTCACTGTAGTCCTACTAGTCATACTGTCATAGCATCCCAAATAAGCACTACCTTTATTTTGATAAGTTTATGAAACCATAGTAAAGCCGAGACCAGGGCTCTAGGAATGATCTTGCCTGTCATGTCATCCACAACATTACACTGTAAAACAGCCTTAACAGTACAGAGAAGGGAAATTGAAAAGTGATGAGCACAAGGCAGTGGAATTGCTTACTGGATGAACTATGTTAATAGTTGTACAGTTAAACCTGATGAACAAACTGTTTTATGAAGTTTTATTTCTTCTACCAGGTTACTTTTCTTCAAGCCCAGCTGCACAGCAAAATATCTAAAAGTAACATTTTATTTCTCCAAAACAGGCTGAATGGACCTCACATGAAGAGAAATTGTAGGAGACATTCCAATAATAATCAGCAATTGGCATACTTTCATCTGCAAGAGATGAAATGAATGCAACCTCACGTTTGCTGTGGTCAGCTAATATCATCTGCACGTTTTTTTGATGTTGCAATAAGCCAATTCTGGAAAGGCAAAGACTGCCACAAGTATCACATATGAAATAACAAAGGTGTGGAGCTGGATGAACACAGCAAGCCAAGCAGCATCAGAGGAGCACGAAAGCTGACGTTTCGGGCCTGGACCCTTCTTCAGAAATGGGGGAGGGGAAGGGGATTCTGAAATAAATAGGGAGAGAGGGGGTAGGGGGATGGAAGATGGATAAAGGAGCAGATAGGCGGAGAGGAGACGGACAGGTCAAGGAGGTGGGAATGAGGCTAGTAGGTAGGAGGTGAGGGTGGAAGGAGTGGATAGGTGGGAGAAAGGACGGACAGGTTAGGGAGGAAGGGACGAACTGGGCTGGTTTTGGGATGCAGTCAGGGGCAGGGAGATTGAGGCTTGTGAAGTCC
>NC_063333.1:106861725-106865409 GCF_021869965.1 Rhincodon typus | reverse complement strand
AGTTGAAATGGTTCACGACTGGGAGGTGCAGTCGTTTGTCACGAATCGAGCGTAGGTGTTCAGTCTCCAAGCATCCGCTTGGTTTCCCCTGATGTAGAGGAGGCCACAAAATCGGGAACAGTATACCACATTAGAAGATGTGCAAGTGAACATCTGGTTGATGTGGAAGGTTTTGGGGCCTGGGATGGAGGCGAGGTGGGGGGAAAAGGAGGTGTAGGGGCAGGTGTAGCACTTCCTGCTGGGGGAAAGTGCGGGGGGGGGTGGGAGTGAGGAGCGGACAAGGGAGTCATGGAGAGTGTGGTCCCTCTGGAAGGCAGATAAGGGTGGGGAGAGAAAAATGTCTTTGGGAGTGGGGTCAGATTACAGATGGCGGAAGTGCCAGAGGCTGATGCGTTGGATCCAGAGGTTGGTGGGGTGGTACGCGAGGATGAAGGGGATTGTTTTGGTCGTTGTTGTGGGGAGGGGGTGTGAGGGATGAGATGCAGGAAATGCAAGAGATGTGGTAGAGAGTATTTTCGACCACTGCGGAGGGGAAGTTGCGGTCCTTGAAAAACTAGGACATCTGGGATGTATTTGTCTCTTGTCAGTGGTTAGTGTGATCTCTGCTTTGACTTTGTTTTCAGGGCTGGTACCTGCTTTGGAGTTTCTAAAACCACATGTTGGGATGGCAAATTTCTGCTGCAGATAACATCGCAACTTGGATTGATCATCAAGATTCCCAATTGATGTTGACTGCTTTCAAGTCTCTTTACAGCATCCTTGAATCAAATCCTTTGGTCTCTTTGTATGGACTATCACAACCCCACCTCCCCATATAGCATCACCTTGGTAAGGTGAACTCATACCTGCAACTTGCCACACATTTAGCATATCCTTGCTGTATTGGTAAGTATTCTCAGATTCCTGATACTTCTAACTTTGAAGCTCAGCCTGAACTCATCGAGCTAGTGAAAATGCTCATGGCTCACAGGTCCACTTTAGTGGAAAATTGATAGACTGAACATCAGTAAGCTGCTCTTCCTTTGAATTTAAATCTGCACTTAAAATGAATTGCAGACAACAATACCCTGCTCCTTTCATTATGTTAAATTTGTATCAGACGCCCAAGTTGCTGAGAGCTCTACATCATGCAAAAGTGCTCCTGCTCCCTTGTTTGCTCTAATTGCTATCACTACTACATTCCACAAAGAACAAAAAGTAGCAAAGATTGCCACAAAAAAACCCTCTCCAAATCTGTGTCATTTTGCATATTGTAACAATTTCAGGACTAGACCAATATATGAAGGTCTTTTCACTGTGTAAAACCATTATAATCAGACCAATTTCATTTTAATCAGGAGTTCTCGGGGATTCATATTTGGAAGGAATGTCGGTCCTGTTCAACCACAATGGCTCCAAATCTGTAGGTATATTTAACAGTTTATAGTTTGTTGACACATACTTATTATGTGGGCTGCTGTCTGTGTGCTGAAGTATTCACTGAGTGAATGCTTGTCAGATTTTCCATTCATCATGGAATGCTGGGAGACAGTTCAGCCAATTTTTAAAAATTTTCCACAACAAGCAGCTTTTGTTTGTAAATGTTAGCTTCTTTTAAGTTGAAAGCCTGGTCACTGAATTACTAAGATGCAGTTATCCTTTGGCCTGGACACAGTTGTAGTGACTGGTACGATATCAGCCAGGTAGACCTCATTGAATGACTTCCCTGATTGGACCAGGTTAACAATACCAATCAGGGAGTCCTGGCTGACAGATAAACAGGAGTGACAGGAGTTCCCCTCAGCCTAGGGGTGGCACAGTGGTTAGCACTGCTGCCTCAGCACCAGGGCCCCATATTTGATTCTAGCCTCAGGAGACTGCAAACTCAACACATCTCTCCCTGTCTGTGGGGGTTTCCTCCCATAGTCCAAAGATGTACAGGGGAGATGAACTGGCCATGGTAAATTGCCCATAGTGTCCAAGAAAGTGTAGGCTAGGTTGATTTCCCATGAAAATCCAAGGTTACAAGGATAGGGTAGAGGTTGGGTCTGGGTGTAATGCTCTTTGAAGGGTTTTTTTTTGTTTAGATAGAATTCCTACAGTGTGGAAACAGGCCATTTGGTCCAAAAAGTCCACAGGTCCCTCCAAAGAGCATCCCACCCAGACCCATTCCCTTAACCCTGCATTTCTCACATCTAACCCACCTAGCCTAAACATCCCTGGGCACTATTGCCAATTTAGCACAGCCAATCCACCTACCCTGTACCATTTTTGGACTGTGGGAGGAAACTGGAGCACCTGGAGGAAACTCACACTGACATGGGAAAAAAAAAGTGTGCAAACTCATTGCCAGACGGTGACCTGAGGGTGGAATAGAACTTAAGGGTAGAATAGGTCTCTGGCATTGTGAGGCAGTAGTGCTAACCACTGAGCCACCATGCCACTAGCCTCAATGGCCCAAATTGCCTGCTTCCACACTGCAGAAATTCTATGAAGCCAACATTTTGTTTTGCTCGCTAGGTCAGTGTCATGTACTACACAGATGTAAATAAAAGGTGACTGGCTACTGGCTTTTGCAGAGCTATTTCAACATCCAAGCCTAAGAAGCCTTTCTGGCTTAATTAGAGCTAGCAGACTGGCTATTTTTGTCCTAAAAATAGCTGATTAACATTTCCCATGGACCACCATAAACAGTCATAGAAACCAGAGATGGAAGCTATAAAGCTTTTCTTCCTAGGTGCAGATTGTCCAGGCCTCACTACCATATAGCAATATTCTGAGGTTTATTAATTGTTACCAATGACTACCCTTCACAAACACAGCCAAATTTTCTTCCAAGGTCAAAAGGAACTATCGATTTCACAGCATGCATATTTTGCAATTGTGAGATGTGTAGTCATGATTTTTTAGTTCAGTTCATGGCTTAAACTTTAAGTGCCATTTTATTTTCCTCTTCACCTTGTTGTCATTCAGCCTAAGAAAGCTAGGATCCTTCTCAGATTCTACCCCAAGCAGATTTCATGGAATTGGTAGAATTCCCCTAGTGCAGACGAGGCCAGTTGGCCCATTGTCTGTGTGGAGTTTCCAAACTGCACTCCATCTGACCCGCACCCCCATCCTATCCTTGTAAACCCACACATTCTATTACTATGCCTAATCCACCTCACCTGTACATCCCTGTGTGCTATGAGACAGTTTATAATGGCCATTCTACCTAACTTGTAGATTTTTGTACAGTGGAATGTAACTGGAACACCCAGACAAAAAACTCATGCAGTCAGAGAATGTGCAAATTTCATACAGATTTCCAGCCTGAGGTGACATCAAATCCAGGTCCCTGGTGCTTGGAGGTAGCAGTACTAACTAGGTCAGTCCAATTGATCTCCCAGGAGTTGACGCCGGTGTTGCATTTCCTCAGTGGCTTTCAGACCTTCCTTGAAATGCTTTAGTCCTCCTCTCCTCAACCTACCATGGTTAAGCTGGGAAAAGAAGACTTCAATGGAAAAAAAAAAGTAAGTTCAGCCTGATTTTAGTCACTACAGTCAGAGATTGGATAGTAAACTATCCATTCAATAAACAAGATGCACACCAACTGGAAAATTTGTCTTCAGTCAGACAGAATAGGACAGATAGGAAGATTGAAGTTTTTTTTGGGCAATGACACAACCTTGTTTGATTCTGGTCTTACCCTCAGGGGTCCATGAT